>NC_058029.1:9301514-9391514 GCF_019176455.1 Solea senegalensis
GTGTGTGTGTGCGTGCGTGTGTTCGTGTTGACATTCTCAGTTACTACAATAATTATTGTACAGATCTCAATTATACATTTACTATATCAATATACATTAAACACAGTCCCCACGATTACTCTTGGGCCTCTTTCATTACCTGAGCTGCACCCCTTTGCACCAGCTAAAGATTATATTTGAGATATTAAATGTTAAAATGGAAGCGAGAAACAACTTTTCTATGAAAATATATTCTTGGGAAATCATCAGCTAAGAATGAAGTCATGCTCCGTCTTTCTGTGTTGTGAACCAAGCTTCTCCTCTTGTTATTTGTTTGGTAGCTGGTCCAGACACATCATTAGTGCATGTGGGTGTGCACTGTGTATGAAAGTGTTTGCAAGAAGCTTTCTGTGAAATCCTTAGCTCTCCTCACATTTAAAAAACAAACAAGATGCTACTGCAGTGTTCAATTTCAAACAATCTTCCAGTGTTTCCCTATAAATAAAGTCCCATTCTCAAAATCCAGAAGTTGATATGTTAGATTTGTCACAGACACACTATTATCTAAACCCCAAATCCAGTTCGGTCCAGTCCAAATCACACATCCTAACTAACTAGCTGGATATGAAAGGTAAAAGTGACCGTCACCTCCAACATAGGAGTCATCTTCTGGAGTCAGGATTTCCAACCTGTGAATGAGATCCAACAGGCCAGTTTCACATTTCTTTTTTTCTTAGTGACTCTAACTATTCAGCTGAGCTTCTTGTAGTACGTTTAGGTGTTGCTGTCACAGGATTTTGCAACACCCACAGACTGTCCAGGCAACACCCTGCAGTAGACGTGAATGACTAGGCAATATTAAATGTTGGAGCTGGTGTAGCAGCATTTACTGTCAGTGAATATTATACAAACTTTAGGAAACTACAACACTACAGGAAACTCTAAACCAGTATTTTCTTTGGTTAAGATGTCACAATGTACTGCAAATATGTTGTGCATGGAGAGATCTGTAATTTTGTTGCTTTTACCAATTACAGTTGATGTTTCATATAACAGAAGTTGTTAAATTTTGACTCATTACATGATTTTATGATGGCGACAAGGGCGGTAGAGAAGATAGTGACAAAGCATTAAAGGACACAAGTAGAACAAATCCTTTTCTCTACCTGGAGACTAGTCTGTTTTTTGGGCAACCGATTAGTAAGATTATCACACTCTCTGGGTTGGACCTCACTATTTTACCAGCATAATTTGCAGTGTTTCCCAATCGTGGTCCTCAGGGACCTCCGTCCTGCATGTTTTAGATGTGTCGCTGCTCCTCCAACACACCTGAAACATCCAAAACATGCAGGACAGGGGTCCCCGAGGACCACCATTGGGAAACACGGTGTTAAGGCCACCATTCTTCTCTGCTTAGAAACAATCTGTTGAGTATATCAAAGCTTTCCCAGAGAAGAACAAAGTCAGGAAATCTGTTATGAATAGGAAGAAGTATCGCGGTCATTATAATTGTACATTCATGTCCAAACAACACTGAATATCACTTGCTGTTAACATGTCACATGTCTACACTGGCAAGTTAAACTCCACTTATGCAGACAACCGGCTTCATGTGCCTCTCAGGGACCATGAAGCACGATTTGTAAAGCGGTTAACTAGACAGTTTAATTCAGACCTTAACTGCTGCCACCACTCCTTTGATGCGTTGCATGCACTTTAAATGGGATTTGTACATTTCTCAGAATCTCACCGTCACATCCTCGGAGAACAGCTGCGAAGGCTCATTTACAAACCATGGAAGATGGTATCGAATATGGATGTCTCCATTTCACAAGATAAACTGAATCAAATTAAATGAGATACTAGTATGGTCACGTCTCACTGATAACCACCTCAATCAGAAAACCTAATGAAAACCTATTTAACTGCTTGTGTATTGCTCAAGTTGAACCAGTAATGGATCTATAAATGCAAGGAACATCTGTCTGTTATTTGCATAAATGACAGGAGGCTTGACAGGCTTTAAACTTGGCAGGTGACTAACTGAGGGCACTCGTGTGTGCAGTGCCAACTTTGACGTTGTTTGGATACGAAATGCTGCAGATATCAGTAAAACAAAATGCTGCAGATATCACTGAAATAGCACACAGATATTAGAGCATAGAAACACTTGTAAAGTCAGTTCCTTACACCTTTTTCCATTTATAAATATAGAAAGTCTATATAAGTATCTCTCTTACTGCAGCCACTTCAAATTAAGATGAAGCGATCACACACTTGTCTGCATTACTGCATATAAAAGATTAAACTGTGAGGTAACTATTGAGAAAATCCATGATAAAAGGGGGGGAATCCTGTGATTTCTCTGGTGCAGTGCTAATTTACCACAAACCTGAGAGGCGATGATGGGGTTGCTGTTGACTTTGCGACACCTCCTCAAGTGTTAACACCAGCGATAACAGGACCCATCTCACCTTCCCGTGTTAATTTAGCTGAGGATGGTGGAGAACAACCTTCCTAGTGCTTAATCAGCACCACAAGGCTGTAAACACATCATACGACGCCGCAATCAAACAGCACAAGCACTCCGACAGCCAACAGCTCAGGAGAGTCAATTGAATTTGATTAGACTTAGATTCACAAGTTAGCAGTTGCTTGGATGTGGATCACACATATGCATGCACAAATACCAGGAAAGTGAGAATAGACCGAGTGGCAGTGTGAGGTCAAGATGGTGCCGGGATCTGTGTGAGTTATTGTACAGTCTTGAGGAGAATGCACAACAAAAAAAACTACACATAGAACTGGGAATGTATTTCAAACATGCTCTTCCACTCTGATACTCTTCGTTGCTGATTTACAGCAACACAGCTCACTGGGATGATGATGATGATGATTAAAAAGGTATTTCATGCTTAATAATGATAATAATAATGATGATTTGTGTATATCTATCTATCTATCTATCTATCTATCTATCTATCTATCTATCTATCTATCTATCTATCTATCTATCTATCTATCTATCTGTATATATGAGGAGCAAATATTAAATCTTGATTGCAGTAAATTACCCAGATTAAAATCAATCCCATTAACGGTGCATTTTGAGGGGTTACAAGTGAGACAGGGCAACATCACTGACATTAAAGACACAAGGCGTTATTTATCTTTTCATTCATCACTGCGGATGCTGATGACGGAGTAATAATTCCTTCATGGAGAGTTGATGAATGCAGATGGATTCAGTCATGATGTAATATGCGGGAGGATGTAAATAACTTTAAAAATATTTTGTACCCTGACATTGTTTGACTTTGCTGCACTTGCATTTTTATACACTTGAATTGTCACAACAGAAATAATCGGCTTCGGTCAAATTCTCTCAGGAGTCATTTATGTTGCTCGACATGTTGAGTAGTATAAATCAGTACATTTAGAAAGTATGACATGGTGAATATATTATAAGTAGCACGTCATCTGAACATGTAAAGATATATACATATAGATACTTTTGCATGTCATCTTTTAAAAATAATATTGAACCTATATCAAGTCTTGCAAGTGTTTTAGCCTTATATGTATTCTGTACCATCCTTCTCATAATCTATTATGAGAGGACTAAAGGGTTCACATGGTGCATTCACAGAACACTCGATTAGTCCAATTCTCCTATTTCTTTAGTTGAATATTGCATTTCTTTCCATGTATTTCAAGTGCAAAGTGTTCCAGGCACCGCTGCATAATCTATCTCTCTTTTTTTGATGACTCACGGGTCAACCTTAGGCAACAGAGCCCAGGAACAAAATAAATGGAGAGATGTGATTTGAATACAGCAGCAGTCAGGAGGAGATGGAGAGAAAAGGGCAGTTTATTTTAAGATTGCATGTACCAGTGGGTAGATTTGTCAGAAACCATTCAGAGACGCTCCAGTGGAACTTTAAAACAAGAGATACCTGGACTTTATGAATATATATAGCGTGTGTGCGTGTGCAAGACAAAAAAAGTAGTTACATACAACAGAATGTTATTGTAGAAGTCATTATATGATAATACTAATGATTATTACCACTGATACTACAACGCATTTAAAAGATGACACTTGATTGATACCCCTCGCATACCTGTAGTAAACAACACTAAGCTAAGTTACCCAGTGCTAGCTAGTCTTAGCTAAGCTAATTGGGACAAAAAACTACATGCTAGTCTGACTGACCTTCCACTTTGACCTCTAAAGCTCTCCCTAAAGCCCATTTTCCTCCAAGCACTACAGTTCAGTATCTCCCAAAGGGTTAATTATGTGCATTTCCAGTGTCAAACAGTGAGAAGGATAACAACATAACCATCCGTAGCCTCCCAGCTACAGACACACTGCAGTCCCTTGATTTGTCAACAGAGAGTACTTGTCGTCATTCATGTACATATTTCAGTTTTTCATGGGAAAAAGCTTTTACTGTGTCTCTAGAAACAACTGCGGTGGCACCCAATCCCAATCTCACCTAGGGCATCAAAATGCATAGGTATTACACATGTATTCTGCCCCACACACCCCGAGGTGCAACACAAGTCAGATCAGGGTGTATTGTTCCAAAGTGCACTGTGGTGGCAAGCTGAACTTCTCTGTCCAATTTGGCTTAACTAACAAGTTCTATCAAGTTTAATTCACCCAAGATTGTACTACTAAGGAAAAAGGCATATTTTTTTCTGATCTTGGTTTAAGGTATCTTTATTATCCCTGAGGGGTAATTTGTTGTGCAGCCAGCAGTAACTACATACAGTCAAATCAATTGATCAATCAATCATAGCACGTCATGTAAAAGGCCATTGGCAGCAGGGATAAATTACTTTTTTAATTAGTTTGCTCTGCATGTTGGCAGACCGCGTCAGTCGTCCGACTAAAGCAACACACACACCTGTAATGCAAGAGGAAGCTTGAATCATTCAGGACTGATTTGACTTTGTTTAAGATCCTACAACACCTTGGTAAAATGTTTGAACCTCACACAAACGCATGGTCAGGCTATTTTCCTCAACCTGGCCACCTCCTGCAGGTTCAAACCATAATCTCTTCACTAATGTCTGCTCTCTGCATAACGGGAACAAATTTAACCACAGGACTGGAGCCCGCTGCCATTCTCCGAGGCTGTCCGGGCCAATTTAGCTTCACTACGTAAGGAGGAGGAAAAGAAAAAGTAAGTGCTAGCAGCCAGCTCTGTGTAGGAGGCTGATGAGCACTGGTGTGTCCTTGTCACCGCTACCTTAACTTTCCTCAGAACTGTGTGCAGAATTAGTAGATGTGGCACCTTGTTCCCTCCGTCTTGAAACCCTCATACACCATGTCGATGCTCCCATTTCTCTTCAACTCTTCAACTGCCTCTCAAACTACACTTATCACACTACTGTTGGTTGAGAGGATTGTAGTGGTTGGAAGCTGAAGGGCTGTGTAACCGGAGGGTTGTGTGCCTGTGCAGCTCTTTTCCATATTCACAGCACCCTTGTGGTTTTTGTTGTAGGTTGTATTCTCTGACAAATGCAATCAGCCTAAGAGCCAATAAGAGCCGTCATGACTGGAACATGTCCACTTAAAACAACCTACTTTAGTTTTTGTAGAAGGCCATGTTTCCAACGCTGATTTTCCCAGTGCTTTAACATTTTAAGAGATAAACTCGTTATGGCGTTGGACATTTCTTTGCCATCTCTGAAAAAGCCATAAATCAGGTTCAGTGACAGTCTAGGTTATATTTCAATGAACAAAAGCTGGAGGCTTTTAGGTTTTAATAGCACTCTGAGACCCCTACACCCCCATACATTAAACAGACCTTTAAAGTCAAGCCCTTGAGAAGGTTTGCCCACAATGACAGGCTGCACATCCAATCACAACTCACACACCAAATGTCTGATGAGGTGATCAATAACAGCTTTTTTATGAGACAATGAAACCCATTTACTTATTACAGTTAAAGTCTTACACAGACATGTGGTGCACCATACATGTCAAATATAAGCATGTAATATTAATGGGGTTTTTGTTTTAATAGATGATGATATTATGAACACATCTAATGTACTGTATACATATGAATGTCATATGATATTAAAAATATATGAAAATATAATATATATCTTATATGCAAATGTTGTAATGAATGATAATGTTGGAAGATTGCATTAATACGATCTCACTCTGTTACCTCGGCCCACACCAATGTCCATACATTACACCGCCGGTCTCAATAAAGTAAGGAAAATAAAGAGGTATGATTCACATTTTAATGCTTCCTGCCAGATAAGGATGAGCTCAGAGTGCATTAATCAAAAAAAGCAGAGGCACCGCAACAATAAATTCAGCCACTGCACTTTTCCATGATCACAAAAAATGTCACGGCGGTCAGCAAAATGGTGCCGATGCAATGGCAGAGGGAGACAGTCGCCTATACACTGCAAATCCGACTCCTGACTGACAGCAGTGTGAAGCCATTTTGTCTTTTCCTTATCTATCTATTCTTAATCTGTCTTTATATAAGATATGAAATCATCCGAGCCGGGGCGATGAAAGCCGAGGCAGAGGAAAGACTGCACAGCAACAGAGGACGACTCTCTTTCCCTACTCTCGTTTTAAGGCACACCGCCCAGAGGTGCTGCTCTTCTCTGCTGGTCATTTATTTACATGACATTACGCGGTAGAAGATTTGAAGAAAGACACAGAAATAACTGTTATTTTTATGTCTGGTGTGGTCCTCCCATGCTCTGATGTTTGTGTTGTTTCCCCCTGGTTTAGCAATGTTTACCCTCTGGATGACACTGAGAACTGCTGCGGCTGCCTGGCTGCTGGTGTTTCAACGTGAGTAATGAAATAAAACGTTAATTTGACTCTTCCACAGCATTCACCCGAGGTCAGCGATCTCCTGGGGCAGCAGCTGCTGCACCTCGCTTAGCTGCAAACCATCCATCCAGCAGGAGTTTAGTGAGAGAGGAAGAGAGGAAATGAAAGAGATATACAAAGAAACAGAGTGAGAGGGTGAAGGAGAGGTGGTAATGAGGGAGAAGGAAAAGGCCAAAAGGGCAAGGTTGACTGCAACATGGATATTGATCATATGCTGCATGGGGACTGCAGCATATAGTCGTGATGAAAGTGGAACCAAGGAGCGCGAATTACTACATAAAAAATGACCAAATGTAGAAGGGTTTCAAAAAAAATGTCAAACAATGCTGATCATCAACTCATTCTATATTTCTCCGTACGGAACTTGTGCTGCACAGTGACATTTCCATGCTGCATACAGGAAGTGATTGAACACAAGAGCGCAAAAAAAAAAAATTTCTGATGTGAATTCTACTCCTTGAAAAATATGGTCATTCCGCAGTTTGATGGGATACATATTTCTCACCCCTGCCCCCCTATGGCACTGCTAGTGTATAGATACAAACGCTCCCTCAGTCCGGGCTCATAGTGAGCCTGTTTTTAGGAAGGAAAAAGTACACACACACACACATTACATAATTTCTGTTCACAAGGATGAAAGAGAGGCAGAATAATAACATCAGCAACAATAAAAATCAAAGGCTGCTTAGTGCTGCTTTAAAATGCAAATTACTCATTATATTACTTTACAACAACGCCTGCCACCTTTTTCCTGTGCCGTTACAATGTCACATGGTCCAACACACACACACACATTTGTTGTTTAAGAAGAAACTGGGTCGCTGATGTCATTTATTAATGTTATTAATCATGCAGATCTTCTACAAGCACTCACCATGTAAACAAGCAAAATAACCAGACAGGTGTATTCACTTCAGCTCTCAAGTTATGAATATGAACAGCATCAGAACCGTTTCAGTGGAGAGCACTGGAAGTTCAGCACTCCCACCATCACCCCAGCCCTCCACTCCGCTCCTCTCCGCTCCTCTCCTCTCGCCACAAGTGATGAAAGCACTAATCTAATCTAATCGAGAGCCACGCGCCAACCCGCTGCATATCTCACTTAATGGATTAACAGAGCAAAGTGGGAAAAGGACGGAAAATAAAGTGAGTCAGATTACAAGTTACAGTTTTATGCATGATGGAGGGAAAAAAAAGGGACTTTTCATATTCTGGGGAGTGGGACAGCTACGCCTGCGACCCCCAGCAGTGGTGAAAGCTTGCCTTTGAAGTAGGAAATGGAGCCTGGAATGTAATCCTTCAAAATATAGTTCTAAATAAAGCTGCATCAAAATTTCATTAGTTGGTCGCAATGGCCTGCTGGCTCACTTTCACCAGTTTCAGTTGTCTAGCATTGAACCTCTGTACATTGATCTGATGTGTCAGGCAATGCATTATGGCAAAATGTAGGCTCGTTACTGCATTCTCTCCGTTGCAGCCACATTATTCTATCTTCTGGTGCCTTGGTTCATTTGCAACAGACCAAATAAAAGCAACAGTGCATCATCCCGGAGCTACAGCACGCATCACTTCACACGTTCAAATCCCAATGGAGAATAAAAAAATAAATAAAATGACACGCGAATGCGCAGGAATTCTACTCCTGGGGCGCTGATGTTGTCGTGCGACTGTCGAACACGGAAAGGTCACGGCAGCAGCAGCAGGAGAAAGAGAGAGTAGGAAACGTGACCAGTACAAACACTGCATCTCTGCAGGTCGGGACACATAAAACAACAACAACAACAATATCCTTAGAAGAGGAAAAAGAACGTAACCTTCCTGCTACTGATTTTCATGTTTCACTGTTAATTATGTACATTTATAAAAGGTAAGGAGGAGCCCCTGGCTGGTGCCCACCAACGTCTGAAAACATTTACTTTGATAACCTACGGTGTCAGAAAATACTGCCTTATGTTGAATGAAGGCAAACACAGAGGGGATGTACTGGGATTCAGGGGAAATAGACCCTGTTCAACACAACAATAAAACCTACAAAGCAGGACATTTGTTTTTTTAAGCTTAAGGTGCACATTTAAATTTAATTTACAATTTAAATTGACATGAATTCAATTCTTATTTTGCAGTGTTTTCAACACAGTATGTTTGTCCACCATAGCAATTTAATTTAGTCTGTTCTCTGACGATTTACTTATTTACCGAGGGTTATAGGAATAGTGTCACAACCTTTTCTCTTTACTCTATCTGAATAAACACAACACTATTGACTGTTTAGAGTAAAAAAAAAAGGTCAGGGTTTCTATAATAAAATAATAAAAACACCAATGTATACATATGTTTTGGGGTGGAATTTATCTTGATGCAAGACCAGCATTTTCATATAAACAACCTGCACAGAGTGTGACGCTGCATGTGAAAACCAGCAGCTGAAGCACAACAGGAGCTGTGATTTTATCTTTCGCCACTGATTATCGACTGTCCGTCGCTACATCAAAATCACAAACACTCTTTAAAGAGGATGCAAAATCAATGGGAGGCTGAGTCAGTCAAATCAACTGCCTTCAATCAGTGAGAGAAGTTGGCCTGAACACCGTTTTTTCTGGATTATGCAGTTAGAACAGACAAGACGGTGCGGAGGGTAAATCTGATTACGCCGACATTGACCGTCATTAATCAACGAAAGAGTGATAATGGAATTTAACTCCAGCAAAAGTTTTACCAGGGAACATGTAAATTCATCTTTCTAATTTGTTTTCCTTCACATTAGCTCAGCTGTTCAGGCCCATGAAGAAACAGAGGAATTAATGTGGCCCCTGTGGAGTTTAGCAATCCGCAAGCTCTGACACTGTCGCTGTCACTTTCTTTTTTTTAAGTTTCAGATCTGGCACAGTCAAGGTTGGCTGATCAAACCCCTGCTGCCGTCAGCATTTTCAAGTAAGCAGCACAAGTGCAGACTAACTATCTCAGGCCAAAAGACTGATTATATCCACATTGTTCTTGTAGGCTTTATAGTAACATTGTGCCCAATTTGGGAGATGTTCTCGCCAGTACTAATCTTCAGGACTGGGAATCAACAAACCAAAGTGCATCATGCCACATGTGATGCAGCATCTTCAAGTTGATTTAAGTTTTCCCACATTTACCTGCACTATGGTGCCCACATGGCACCTCCGTACACAAAAATATCCTACCTTGAAGATGCAGTTTGTTTAATATCAGAACTACACAATAAATCACAATATCAATTAGCTACAGGAATCACATCACTCCCTTCTTCACTCTTTTACTATTACGTTTATGACTTCACGCTTGAATCATCATCATTTTGTGTTGCCACTGAATTGTGCACGATCACAATAATGCTTTCAGACCTTCTCTGGGGAGGTGACGCATGTAAGAATCCAAATGTCCACAAGTCATTTCTCCAGAACTTGGCCTGCCAGCTCGCTTGTCAAATCACTGGCCAATGCCTGCCTGAGCCCAGACATATGAGAACAGCAGAAAAAGCTCCAGATCGTTCACAGCAAACCAGTCAGCGAGTGGCCAGATGCCAGGCCTCTCCTGGATGCTCCAGACATGTTCCTGCTGTTGTGACTATGTTGTTCCCGTTATCTGCACATCGACATCGTGCCGTTTAGTCAAAAATATTAACTTTAACTACGACTAACTTTGGTCTTTTTTCATCCCGTGGCAGACAGACCCTAACCCTACAAGAAGTTATTCCATATTTAAACATTCAAACAGTTTAGTTTGAATGTATTTTACATTAATGTCTCCTCAAATAACGTCTCTGAATTATTTGTTGCTGTATTGCACATGAGTTACAGACATGAACTGTTCGCACACACCTCAAGGTCAGTCCAAGGAGAGCGACTGACGGTGCCGTGTCGGGATGTCAGCCAGTTCATTGTGATTGGATCAGCATGCCTTTGCGTGGGTTAACACATCCCAGCATGCACTCTACTCCCCAGACACTGCTCCCTTCCCACCACATACATAAGTAATCAAGTGCAAGCCCCCTTGATGTTGCTCATCAGCTCAGAGCTACAGACGGATATCTAATTACAATTTATGAAGGTCAGGAGAAGTGGTATATCAATGTCACATCTGATATCTTGTTAAATGTGTAATTAACAATATGTCATTATAAACTTAACTGCCACGATGGGGATGCGACACACAGATCGCTGTACAGATGAGGGCAGAGGTGCACGAACCCGGCATGAAAGTGTGCGAGGGACAAAGCCGAGCATACAATGTTGGCAATGTGTGCGTGCCATGACAATAACAGTGTTTATTTTCTGTCTTCACTCTGTTTGTGATGAGTCATCCACAGCTACCACAGAAAGGCACCTTTTCCACAATGTACTGAATCACTCCAATGTGACATCCCACTCTGCTACACAAAACACAAACATTTGCTCTCTGCTGTAACTTTAAATGTGGGAAAGCCTGGGACACATTTGGTGAAAGAACTCTCCTCGATTTAATCCCCTTTCCCTGCCAATGAGTCCAACTCCCATTGAGGTAATTTCATTAATGCTCCCACTGAAAGCAATTACTGTACCGGTGGTGGCACCTTCACTCTGTCTATCCAGCATCTCTGCCTGAGCTCCTGGCAGCATGACAGTTATTTCCTGTTCCTGTCTTGACAGTTTCTAAAAACAGCTGAGGGGAACCGCTCCTGAAACATGGCTGACAAGGGATGGCAAATTAATTTCTCTTTGTGACACTCATACATGCAAACACTTCCACTAACCTGGAAGATAACACTGAGTGAGCTGGACATTTGGACTCAAGCTCAGACTGTGACTTAGTCCTAGAGCTATAGGCGATCGCCATGTGGGTATGAACTAAGAAAACAGAAATCTATGCACGTATGTTAACAATCACATGTACGTGTATCCATGCAGATGGTATGTAGGTTAGACCACAAGGAAAATAAATATTCAGAGACAAATAACTGACAACAACAACCAGATACTTGTAGAAATTTAACCTCGTCCAACCACTGATTCACAAACTTGTAGCAGGAAACTGTGAATGAAACCTTTGCTTAGACAAATGACTAAAATAAAACTGAACATTTCCTAGAAAAAAAGTGGTTAAAAGGGTGCATTAAAATGGCCTAGAGTCAGCAGTTCTGGAGCAATAACCAGTTTATGGTCTATTTGTCACTTAGTCTTTATACCGGTGCTAAACAAACCCACTTTTACTTTTTTTGGACGTGAATGTGGCCAGTTGTTAACATTAATCATTGTACTGTGAAAACTCAAGTTTGGATTATGATTACACGATGTGCTTGCCAGCATGGTTATAACTCGCATACGGTCACTTTGATTTTCATTGCGTTAACTTAAATTGTCATAAGCACAAAAGAGGATCTGGGACCGGTTGTTATGCAAATAATTTACTGCTCATACACACATTGCCACAAAATGTTTTTTTGACCAGTGGGAATGGGGTAGTAGGTGTGACTAGATTTGGTTAAGTTAACCAATGTTGCCACCTGGCAGCCATTTAAAAAAAAAAACAGCAATAAATATCCTGGGCACCATATCTTGCGAGCCATAATTAATTCAGAGATGAATTAATATACGGTATTCACTCTATTCAAACCAAAAGGTAAACTGCTACGTTCAGATGTTTGACTAATTAAACTTTAATGAAAGATTTAATTACGCTCTTGCAGCACGCACAGTAAGTGATGTTTGAGATGACTCGTGGGAACCTTAGAGGAAAACCAATATTAAAAAGCCACAGAAAACGGCCTCAGCAGCACAAAGCAGCCTCTGACAGATACACAGATTTCCTCAGCCACTTTGTTTCTATCAGCAGTTTAGGGGGAGAAAAATGCTTTTGTTTCATATTCAGCAAAAAATGCGAATACGCTTTGAATTTTAGGATGGCAGCCTATTAGAGTCATTCTGAGCGTATCCGTGTCATCTTGTGTGCTGACACAGCTCCCCGAGGATGGAGGGCAGGCTAGGTTTAATCATTTCCTCACCCACATTATGATGATCACACACGGTGTGAGGAGACAGGTGGATGTATGCAACGTTGTGGCAGCACTACAGTATGATGCCTTAAACGCATCCTCTCCTCCTCAACAATAGAAAGGTCCTCCTATAAAACAAAACACCTTTACCTTTGAACATCCATCCAAGTTTTTGCGAGATCCAAGTACATGTGTGAGACTGAATTTGAGATCTAATCACGCAACTGTGAACCTGTCCTTCTTAGCAGTATTAGCGATGGAACAATAAAGGATATTATCTCTCATCGGGATAAAATAAGTTAATTGTGGTGCATTTCTATTATTGTGAAAGGAGATAAACATTAATATTTTACGTGAGGGACGAGAAATCCTTTCTAGCTCACTAACATACAGTCCTTGTAATTTAACATGGGGTATCACATCTTTCCTCGTGACTTATATAATCTTAGTGCGGACAGAAGGCTATGCCTGTTTAAGTTTAAGAATCTAAAAACAAATTATTTTCGTCAGGAAATGTTTATATCGTCTCAGAGTTAAAATAACAATTTATTTCTAAGTTCTTATTTAGTTCTTTCACCATTCACCATTTCTTGTCCACATTTCTTGTTGAAAACCTACAATCAGCCAGGCTGCCATTTCCACCCTATAGGTCATATACCCGAAGGCTGTTAAAACACAATTAGGTTTTAACGTGAAGTGGATACACATTATAAACTTTATTGATTCAAAGTGCACTGTTCTGTTAAAATCCAGGAATTCATTATCCAAGAAAAAGTCATTTGATTTGTTGTCTTCAATGGGGGAACAAATAGACGGTTCTCTGTAATTTACACAGCAACAGACGTGTAAAGACAAGCTAAGCAATGTGACCGCTTCAACGTCGCAGTCAACAGTGAGAGACGACAAAGTGATACATGACTGTGATGCAGACTGTATGTTACCACACACACACACGCACACGCGCACACGGTAAATGGAATCACCTCAGACTTTTGGACATCAATGAATATATAAATCTAAATCATAAAGACTTAACCCTGATCTGATTATAAAGGAGAATGATTTCTGTGTCATGACCAACCATCGGGTTCCTTCACATCAACATCCAAAATCATCTGTGGAACAGAGCTGTCAGCCACTATCAGCAGAAGCCATGTCAAAACCCCCGAGATTTCTGCCAGTCCCCCACCCCACCCACTAGATAAGAATAGATCAAAAGTGTCATTGTGCTGACCTTTTGGTGCTGAACATCTTGGCAGCGATATCCTTTCTTCTGCTCAGTGGCTCTGGAAGGGTCGAGGTTTGATGTTGACTTTCCAAACCTGCAGGAATCACACACAGAGAGGAAAAAAAAAAGACAGGGTCAGGAGACAGGAGGAGATGAAAAGCGAGATTTTCAGCATCACAGTCAAGCTGCCCTGGAGTTGTCCGGATGCCTTGGCCACATTGACCACCACAACCTCCATTAGCTGCCCTCCGACTGAGCAAGGGCAATTGACTGGGCATGGCATGAGGCTGTGTGCACCCTAGCATAACTCTGTCAACATGACAAAGACAATGCACAGAGCGACATGGCTGGCAGGTGGCTTATTCGGTTTTACCAGAATGGGATTAATTAGTGCTGATGCCAAGTTGGAGCCATGAGGAAAGAGAACATATGAGCAACTGCAGACACACTTTTATACATTTATCATTAGAGTTTCTGAGCAGTTAAGATTCCCAAACCGGACCTTTCGCAATATGTTTATGCTATACCTACTAACTATATAATTGCTGCGAGTTAGCCTCTGCTCCTTTATGTAAAGGTTATCAGAGACTGTGGAGGAGGAGCCAGAGTAAAAGAAGATAGGGTTCAATAATTAATGCCAAGGTCTATGCAGGCCTCACTTCTCACCCCCTCCTGTTGGTAATGAGATGAGTGTAGGGCCAGAGGGAAGGAGGGAGGGAAAGAGAATAAGTGATTAAAGTGCCCGACTCGGTCCAATCTACCTTCTTCCCCCCATTCCATCAGTTAGACACACATGCACACCATCTCATTTATAACACTTCGGAGTAAGAATTGACCCTACACCACATGGGCAGGGAGCAGAGGAGAGCTGGATAAGCAGGCATAAAGGTTAACAAAGTAGTGTGACACTGGAAACATCTGATAATCCATTCTGGTGACATGGAAACCACAGATGTACTCACTTCTGTAAGTAATCTAACGGTGCAGTGCAGAAGCCAAGTCGGTGACTTCAATGATTCACAGGTGATAACAGCACAGGCAAGCTGCCACCAAACTGCACTGGTTCATCATATTGTGTTGGGTGGACGAGCAATTATCTCAACTTGTTTGTGTATAACTTTCAAGGAATGACGTGCGTTTGCTAATGCAATTAGCTGGATTAAGGATTAGGGCAGTGTCACTTTTAGAAGCCAAACAACACAAACATTTCACATGAGGGCAAACGCTGCTGTTTGTCAACAGACTTGTGCTTCATCCGTTCATGAAAAACAAAGAGTCAGCCACAGATGACACAGATAAAAGGCTGAAGTGTAGGCAGCACAAACTGAAGTGTCACTTTTCCCCCTCTCATCCAAACATGGTCTCTCTCTCTCGTCTCAAAAAAAACAACAAGACATGGCAAACATTCAATAACAGCTTTAATTAACTGCAACTAGTCAGGAAATTAGATTAGACAAATTAAATATTGATAATGTTACTCAAAGTTCAATTGCAACAACACTGACGATCCCACAACATTACATTCTGGGATCAACATTCATCACAAATGTTAAGAAATAGATCAATCTATCAAATAACAGCAACAACAAGTATAAGTGAATTTAAATTGGGTTTTTTATTTTTCACAACACAAATTCCTACTATCCTATCAGACAATCCTCTCCAATAATAATAATGATACTGATAATGAAAACAAGTCTGTACGTCTATGTGAGATGTATAAACACCAAATTGCTCCCCATGCGTCCAGGTTTTTTTTATCAGCTGATGTACACCAAGGAATAAATTGTCCCAATACATCATTTAATTAGTGCTTTACTGCAAGTTAGGGGAAATTTTGTCAACGCCACAGTCAGGTGCTTTTTAAGTGCCACTTTCTTGCAGAGAGGCTCTTAGGAAGTTAAGACAAGACAACCACAAAGTCCCTGCAGAGAAAGAGACTGTGGGGGTTGAAATGCAGGACTTTCACTCAGGAGACTGGGGGTTTCATTTAAGAAAAGGTGCCTTTTATTTTTATTTTTAGACTCAATTTTCAAAAGCAGATGGAAAGAGACAAACCGGGTGTAAACAGCCACAATATCCGATATGGGTGCAAACAGCACTGTTTGCTACGGACACCTGTGTGCAAAGAGGATGTGACCTCATTATCTCCGCACTGTTTGAAGAATGCTGTGATACACGTGTACACAAAGGGAAAAGCAGTTCCTGTACGGCCAATCAAATTGCTTGATTTTAAAACAACATCATTTTGAAGTGGCACTGCTCATGCCACGCCACTGCAGCACAAGCTACATGTGTAAAACAATATTTTCATAAAGCAGTGCTGCCCATGTCACGCAGCTGGAGCTGAGCCGGTCAGCTGACCTGCCTCCTCTTGCTGAAACTGAAAACTATTATTTCTAATGTTCCATTTAACACTCTTTTAATTCCTGGCAATAAAGCTCAAACAAAAATGACAGCATATGACTTGCAAGTGCAAAAATGGGTGAATAAATTTAATTTCAGATGAGAAAAGATCACCAATGTCACTCTGAGACCATGAATTTATGTAAAATGAAAATGGCAGCTGCAGCAGTGCCGTCAAGAGTCTTTCATCGTTGGACAGCAGTGTATTAACAGGCCTTGTTGTTAGACTTTTAAAGCATATCATACAATTATGCCAGCAGGGAGGCCTTAATGAATGAATGCCTCGCCATGAAAGGCTGCAGGTACATGCACAGTGAAAGCCAATTATTATAAAACATTTCAATTCATTAAAGTGTACTGTTTATCTGTGGAAAATTCAGCACTCACCAAGTACGGAGGGATAATTTTGCACCTTTTCCTTTTCCATTGTTGTTAAATGTGACTCACTTACTTACTTAAAATGATTACACAGAGTACTAGTCAAAAATAATAACGACGCCTGATCTCTTAAAGAACCCGAACATGAACTGAAAAATAATATTTGAAACTACACGAGGACAGCTTCACATGCTGGGCTTCAGATCAAGCCAATACATTTCTCTTTTTAATGAAATATACTGTACAGTGGCAAAAGCAGCTTTAAACCAGCAACTATGAGAGAGTGAAAGATCTTAGGAGGACGGCAATTTAAACAGATGTTATTGCTGAATTAGACATTTGACATTCTGCAAACATTTGGACGTCATTTTCACTCGGTAAACTACATGAACTTAAGTACCAAAGCAGGAAATGAACTGTGCAAACTGTCACACAGAGGTGATTATCTAGGTGCTGATGTTGTCACTCCTTATAAGCAAAAAGTACTGAAGTACAACAGGAACTAAAAAGTCTCTTACCAACACTGCATTCACAATAAAGAAAGTCTTGGGCTCAAACATGGACCACAGTCTAATTCAGGCAACCTGATCTATATCTTCACACATAACAAAAGTAATAGTTCTGCGGGGTCTATAATTAGAGGTTCGTTTGTAACTACACATATAGAAGGTTTTCTATCAGTGCAGAAACCTAAACCACAACATCACACCAGTGGAGGCCTGTGGTCCTCCCCCCCGACATGAAAACACTTCACTTACATCCAACTCCATGGTAAAATAACCTTGTTTGACAATGTTTTTTTTCTTCATTAAGCCAGCTTTGTGGTTCAGTTTAATTGTCTGTAGGAGTGCAGAGCATCCGGACGAACACTATCGGCACCCAGGCGTGACTGAGGCGAATCACCCAGACTAACACGATCGAGCATAAAACAACAGTGGATGGTGCAACACCGTCAGCTTTAAGCTGAGGGCTGACAGAGCTACTTGACATGGGACAAAGGTGAGCTAAGCATGTATAAGTGCACCACTAAACACAATGCAACCTCAATCCAATATCCTCTTCTTTTGGCTTTTCCCTTTAGGGGTCGCCACAGTGTTTAGCTGCCTCCATCTCGCTCTATCCCTTGTGTCCTCTGTTACACCAACTGTCCTCATGTCCCCCTTCACAACATCACTATAAAATAAAGCAAACTCTATTCACTGCATCAAATCGATCTTAAAAATAAATTGAATCTCTCTCCTTGTGCCTTATTTCATGAATGAGTGTCGAGGAGGTGAATTAAGATATCAGCTGTGCGGCTTCCTGGATGAAATCCAAAGTATGAGCAGGAGAAGTGGAGTATTGATCGGAGGTGGGATTAACAAGCCCGGCATGCAGCTAAATTAGTAACAGCCATGAAGAACCAAAGAGGAGAGGAAGAAAAAACAACAACAACAACAACACCCACGTAATGCATCAGGTAAAGAAAAAAAAGTTTTTAAGCAACGAAGCCCATTTTTCTAATCTGTAACATTGAGAAGCAATAAGGAGAGTTTGTAATTTAGTTGACCGGTCACAGTTCACTCCCATCATTCATCATGTGGCAGCTTAAATGCATAACGTGCAAGATGTCATACCATACAGTACTGCATAACAAGTGTAAGAAAAGCATTGCTGGCCAATGCTTAATCAATACATGGAGGTGTTGGGTGTTCAATTCCAAAATCAAACATCTGAGAGTCCAGCAGCTGCAGTTGCGTTTCAATCAGGACCCAGTTTGCTGCAGTGATATGACTCATCTTCCCTCCTGTTCTCCACCCATGTCCCCTGCTTGGCCCATTGTCTGCACCTCACCATTGTTTACATCTCTGCTACTATACTTCCTCATCTCGCCTTCCTCCCCATTTCATTTCCTTGGTGGTGTCTGGCAGCGTGTACACACACACACACACAAGCACACACAACATTATTGCAGGACGTTTTCTGAACTAATGGGGGTCACATTAGCCTGGCAGGAAACACAATGCCATTATGGAAATGCTCATTCAATTACTGGGCAATGAATAAACACCCTCTCTGTCATTTTTGACTCTTAGTGTTTGAGTTGGGCTAATGGCTGCAAGGCACGACTGTTATCTTCTCCGGGGAGTGTTATCTGCAGCTCAACAATATGTTTAAGGTCACTTAAGTGATGGGTTGATTGTCGGGTTGCTGTGGTTTGAGAATGTTTCACTGAAAAATGATGCTCAAATCACAGTAAATCACAGTGATAATCTTCTTTAATTCCACTACCAGTACAACACAATTTAAATATTATATGGAGAGAGATTTCATTGAGCTGGAAATATGAGAAAATAAACATGCAAGATACAAACTGTATCACTTAACAGTTTAGTATTATTATTATTATTTTTTTTAAGAAAAACACTGAAATGATTAACCTTTAGAACACAGAATATGGGCCGCTTTTGTCCATGACTATGTTAAAACTCAAATACAGAGGCTATGTGCAATATAGAGAAATTTAGAAATATGTCACAGTTCAAAGTTCATTGGCTTGAACAAAAATAAAAGAAAAACTGTCTATTTTGTGACTTCTGCACAATTATCACTACTCCCTTTTTTGTTTTCATAAATATGCAACATAAAATGAATCATAACGTTGACCCAACAACACATCAGATGACAAAAAAAAAAACGCATTTTGAAAAGCCTGAAGATGTGACCTATAAACACACACATAAGAACTTAACCAAGATCCGTGCCGCACTTGCCGGGTTATAAATATTATCAAAATAGTTGATGATTAATTCAGCAAATGGATTTATAATCTCTTAATCTTCGCAGCCCTACATGTTGGACTAAATGTTTTAAACCCAGCTCAATAATGCATTTAAAATATAAGTTAAGGAATCACTCACTCACTCACTCACTCTCACTCGTCTTCTACTGCTTTTTTCCTCCACATGAGGGTTGCAATGGGTGCCAGATGATCAATAATTATCTCTCTCTCTATATATATATCTCTATATCTATTTAGAGTGTCCAATTAACTTCTGCACATAGTTTTTGGACTATGTGAGGAAGCTGGAAAAAACACACATGAACATGGGGAGGACATGCAAACTCCATGCAGAAAGGCCCTCAGGCGTACTGGGTTGCGAACCTGGGTCTTTATGCTTTTCCAGCGTAAACAACACTATTGCACATTCACATAACATGGCAGTGTTAAAGGTGACATCAGCTGAAGAGTCAATGAAATCCCCATGCATACTCTTGACACAAGAGCATAGGAACAAAGTCACACATCCTTCTGAGTTATGAAGAATCTCTGTTGTTGCTGCTGCTGCTTCTTGGTTGATTGTATAACATCATTGCAGTCAGAAACAATGCAGCCCCATGGGATTATATTATGCAAAGAAGAATCTCTACTTCACTGTATAGAGTTTACTCAAAATCAATCCCCTGCCTTCAAGGGTTTTTTCTATTTTTGTCTGTGTTTTCAAGATCCCTACACATACACACACACAAATGCCGCACAAATGACGACCTCAACAAAACAAATAAGAAATAAAGAACATCTCAGCTAAGCTCAGTGGCTGATGGCAAAGTATGTACAAGAGCTAGAACACCGTCAAGTTGAGACATGCACGTATTTGGGTTGGAGGACTTCATTCCGCCGAGTCGCCTCGCTGAGCGATATTAGGCTGACAGGGACACAATGCCTGTGGAGTCCGTCAAAAAAATTACCTCATCTTTTTTTGCGTAATTCAATTAGCTTTCAAGCCATGTCCTAAAGTGGAACTCAAGGCAATGCTCACTCAACTCAAGCGACAGAGCCAAATCGTATTTTAGTTTAGTGGCCTTCTCCCCATCAAGTTATGTGGCGTGGGTTGTGCGATGCATGTCATCTGGCTGTCACGTTATTCCTCCGCTCTGAGAAGGTGAGGTGGGGGTCAAAAACATGCAGAACCCGTCCTTAATGAACGCCGACAGCTTTTTGGATGATACGTTTTTTCATCAAGGTGAAATTTGCAGTTTTATCAGAAGATTTGTGCGGATTCATCACTTTCAAACCAATGCAGAGAGACAGGTTTATTTACTTCGCCGTGTTAAGAGTGTCAACGCCTCCCATCCATGATCCACAATTTGGGTCACTTGTCCATGAAGCCCGAAGCTCGTCATGTGCCACAAAGACTAGCAGAAGAGATAAGAAGAGGGTGGTTGGTTGCTCTGTTCAGGGGAGGAGGAGACGTGAGGGGGGTGGGGTCACTGGGCTGGGTTCCTGTGGCTTAGCAAGGCAAATCCTCTCTAATCCTTCAACTAGTCCCATGGTGCTGTTTACTGTATGTAGGTAAAGCTGTTATGAACACAGACCAAGCCCGCTCTGCTAACTTGTAAGCACCATCCTACGTCTGCTACTCCATGCTGTATGTTTGCTGACCCTGTTGTTTACCTGTTCTTGTCTTTTAAAGAGGACTAAGGAGGACGCGCTCCCTTGACGAGTCCCCTTGAGAAAGATCATCATTAGACAGTTGGAGAACAATGAGGGGGCAAGACAAAGGAGATGAAAATAAAACTGAAGGAGAGCAGTTGAGAAAACAAACAAGAATACTTTTACAAAAAAAGCAAGATCTGGGTGAACATTAATTCCAGTATTGATAGGATATTACATTTTCATGACGTGTGGAAACTTGTCTTTAGACGCCAGGTCAACTGGTTCTTGGCACCGCGCACAGAGCATCAAACTATCTGGGAATCTTCTTCGTAAACAATATCTGCACTACAGAGTGGAGCCATAAAGCAACATAATGGGAAAATGTATTTCTTGGAATTCATTTTCATCAATTTTCATCTAGATTCCAAGAAAAACGTCACCACACAAGGCAACAGATCACGGTCCTATCCGCTCCATCTAATGGCTTTCGCATCAATTACAGAATCATCCTTTCTCACTCAATGTCACTTCTCCCTCTCTCTAAGAATTTATGCTTTTTAAAACACCACACTTAACACACTCAGCATTACAGATGTCAGCAGTACTAAAAACTACAGCCAGCAAAAGACTTTTTACTGAAGAAAAACTGAATACCTTGGTGTTTTTATCATACTGCTGAACTGAAACTGTTTTTTTCCTCCTTACATTTAGAATAATTAAATGTTTTCTCAAGCAAATAAAACCACTTACTTAGTAAATACGTGTGTAAATGCAATATTGATAGTGTGGAAATTACTTTTTGCATATTGAAAAATGTATTGAGACAGTAAATGCACAATAATGGTCCAAATTTCACTTATATGCTCTGTTAAACAGTTTCCTTCCACTTCTTTCTACCAACCATGCACAAGCAGACTAAACACAAGTTGGTTCTTTTATCACACACACTTTATATTTAACCAATATACATGTTTACACTAGATATATACACTGGGTAACATGATTAACTCAACTCAATTATTTTCTCTATGAATTGATTAGTCATTTGTTCCATAAAAATAATTGGGTAAATAATTTGAGCTGGTGTTTTCCAAACCTTAAAATGAGGACATTCTTAAATGTTTTGTTCGTTTCCACAAACCAAAGAGATTCATTACTTTCATATAAAAAGGAGAAAACAGTAAACAATATACTCACACTCAAAACGCTGAAATGAAGTTTTTATTTTATAAAATTAAATGCTCCAACCAAATCGTTTCATAGATTATAGCAGCTGTGGATTCATTTTTAGTCATTAACAAATCATCAATTAATCACTGCAGCACTAATATAAATGTGTCTGTCTCTTGAGACAGCGCTACCAAAATGAGTCACTGAGTCAAGAAATGAGGAATCAGGGAGTTTTTGATACAAATTAAAAAAAATAAAAATTCATAACAGGAACTTCTACAACTTCTCGAGTTCAAGTGGAGGTTTGAATATAGATCAGCACAAGTCAAATTACAAAGGCTGATTTAAGACTCCAGCAGTGATGGTGGTTCCCTCTGGCCCCTTTGATTTAAGTGTCCTCACAAAACCAATGCAAAACAATGTCTGTGGCAAATATGCAATATCAATTTTTCACTGGCTACCACTGGCTTTATTATGGAACAAATGAGAGCCATTAATCACTCAGGAGGGATCAGTGATAGAAATGTAGTACTTAAAAACCACACAAGCTGCATGGAATCACTTGGAACCGGTCAGTGCTCCACCGTGCCACCAATTTACCTTCATATTATAGAAGGTCAAACAGCATCAGCTCACTGTAAAGCAGCTTTTAAAGAGGGTAAACATGCTCATCGTCGACAGGCTACAAAGAAGACAAACTTATCCAGATAGAATGTCTTGCATGTGTGTTGTTTACACTACATAAATTAAACAGTAGTGTGAGTCTTCAGTGCCCACACTGCACTCACTGTTGACCTTATATTGCCATGGCACCTACAAATGTTCCTATAATGTCCCTGCAGGGACTACTTCCACTCTATAGCTGCCTGTATATGTGTGTTTGTGTGAATGTGTGTATGTTCTGGGACGCAGACATGGCTGATTTACGTCATGTTTAATGTAAAGCAGAAATCAGATACCACCAGGCAGAAACACAAGTAGAGTTAAACAATTTACAAGGCACGAAACCCCGTGTTAAAGCAGAATTACAGTGAGCCTTCACCCACAGTGCACCTGCTCCTACTACAAAAACAGCATCTTTTAAAAAACAATATAAACAAACAAATAATTTGCAAAATCACGGGGTTTTCCGAGCTGCACGCAAACGCAACACTTTACAAACATTAAAGCTTCATGAGGAAACGACTTTATCCGGTCACATGAAAACAAACACACACACACGCCGGCTGAAGTGTTTCTGGGGCGACGAGCGCCGACCTTCATCATCACTATACTCACTTTCAGAAGGACATGATGTGACGAGTCCGCTTCACATGCTCGCACACATCTTCGGGTTCAGCGTTTGGAAGTGAGTCTTCGTCAGCAGGGCACCACCACGAACTAACGGCGATCGGCTCTCACACACACACTCACTCACTCACTCACTCCAACACACACACTTCTGTGATACAGACAAACATGCGGAGTCATTTGACCTTCTCCCAATAGAAACTACCATCGGCGAGACGTGGGATAGGGGAGGAGCGGACTATACCAAGCTGGCGTCCTATCATGGAGAGGGGGTGAGTCACCATAACTGGGATATTCATTTATTTATTTGTTTGTTTGTTTGTTTGTTTGTTTATTTATTTATGGACAGTGTACATTAATATATATATATACACACACACACTGTACGATTGAGATGAGATTATCAACTAACATTTCAGTATTTTTAAGTATAGCCTACAATTGCTATTATTTAAACAATTTTTGACATTTTACACTGTACTGTCTTAAGTGGCAATTAATTGCTCCCTTTGTGACCCTATAGTACGGTGGCCCTGAGTACACACTACAACATTACAAAAACACAACAACATTGACAAAACGCTAAAACATTAATGTTGTAGGGTTTTCTTCTTTATGTTTTAGTGTTTTATTTATGTTTTAGAGTTATCTTCATAATGTAGCGTTTTCTTAATGCTGTAGTGTTTTCTTCTTTATGTTTTAGCGTTTTCTTTATGTTTTAGCATTTTCTTCATAATGTTGTAGCGTTTTCTTAATATTGTAGTGTTTTCTTCTTTATGTTATAGTGTTTTCTTTATGTTTTAGCATTTTCTTCATAATGTTGTAGCATTTTCTTAATATTGTAGTGTTTTCTTCCTTATGTTTTAGCGTTTTCTTCTTTATGTTTTAGCATTTTCTTCATTATGTTGTAGCGTTTTCTTAATGTTGTAGCGTTTTCTTAATATTGTAGTGTTCTCTTCTTTATGTTTTAGTGTTTTCTTGATGTTGCAGTGTTTTGTTAAGGTTGTTGTGTTTTCTTAAATGTTGTAGTGTTTGGCACTCCAGGGCCATCATATTATAGTTTATCACTTCACAATAAATGCTGAAAGGAGACAGTACTGCACAGTTACAGAGAGTCCCTGCCTGACTATTAAAGAAATAAATGACAGTTGGGGCAAAAAAAGGCGAAGAAATCAATAATAAAGCATAGACTTGAGAGAAAATTGACCATTTAAAAGGCCCATCAAACACACAGTGTATGTTTAATAGAGTATATTGGCATATTACAATAATGTAGGTAAAAGGATACTCATTTTACCCACTTAAACAGTGTAAGTCGTTTGCCCCACGGAGATGCTGGAGCTACATCTCCTCTCATTACTAGTGGTATACTGTAGTGGCAAATGTGGATCATTAAATTAAATAATAAAATAGGTCACTACACTGAGTTACTTAATTGGCCAAATGGCACACTTTTATGTCCATGAACCGGCACTGCATTAGTTACCCACTTCACTATGGAATACTTTCTGTAAAGATGCACCAGTATCGTTCTACAAAATCACAGTAAAGTCATGGCTGTGATTAAAAAATGTTTTGCTTTATTTTAGTAAAGAGGTAAAGTATGTATGAGAAGAAAAAAGTAAAGACATTAAAGTGTTTGCTTGCATTTAACATTTATATTATGATATAATTTATGTACTGTGCGGTTTTATGACCCAGTAATTGTGTGCAGTTGCTGGCCAAATGATGCCCAAGGTCACATGGAGACTGCTAAGCCTATGGCTGTATTGACAACACTAGGACTTCATGCCCACTGAGTTGGAAACTGCATTTCTCAAGTATAAATGAAGACTTGTTACTGTATTGATTGATGGTGCACTTCAGCAGTGAGGGGCTAAAATCGATGTGCGCTGCATGGAGTCTGAAGACTGAGGCTGAAGACTGATGCCTGTGATGCCTACGATGCCTACCCTCCTGAACACCCCAGAGCTCACACATAAATATATGGAGACAGGGCATTTCCTGAGAAATGACTTGTTTTTGTTAAAACAGGGAACAGGGGCCTATTTTTTATCTCTATTTTTTCGCATTGTATCATTTATAAGGCTGGAAAATGCCCAGTAAGACATTAGCGATCATAAATGCACAAATAGATGACGTGTTGTGTATTGCTTGTAACGTTAAATTGAGATTAATGGTTATAGTAAACGTTTACTGTAACTCCACCATATCTAGTGGGGGCTGTTGGGGGCTATATGTAGTGAAGGTGTTTGGCAAAATAGAGATAGATTATTCATTGATTTTTCATAGATTCTTCAGTTTTGTAAACGGCTCATAATTACATATGTATGTAAGTTTACATATTTCTTTTGCTTCTTTTTAACTTTTTAATGATCAGCATCAATCATAAAGAAATCCAAATTTGTCAACCTGTCCTTTACAAAACATTTTTTGTGAATGAGCATCACCTGCAGTACATGTACATTTTTGAACTGTTCACTGGCTTGTGTGATGAAAATGAAAATGAATTTACAATAGTTTTGTACTCTGACTGTAAAGTCCAAAACATAAATGGTCTGTATTCATATAGCACTTTTGTAGTCTTGATGACCATTTAAAGCTGCTTTACTCTACACTTTTGCCATCCACCGATTCACACCCATTCAAACACATACAGCACATCTTATGTGCAGCACATTTTTCTATCACACATCTTTCATACCCATTCACATGCTGCCAGCACAGCCGTCAGGAGGGAGCAACGTGGGCTTAAGTGTCCTGAAGTGATAACCAAAAGTGTTTTTATTGGGTTTTTGCAAAAATGACCAGGGAAAGAAAATCATCTGGCTGATAAAATATTTTAATTTCAAGAGTAACCTTTTTGTTTTTGAGGCTAATTGTATTTGTTTTTTATAAAAATCATCTTATGATCCACTCTCTGTGTCTCCTGATCCCCCCACAGGCTTTGAACCACTCGTTTGGGAACCACTTGTCTTGACCAAAATGATGCATCAACAGACAAAATGTATAGACCCACCCAGATTTTCATCTCACATGGCTGGAAATCACAGCCTGCCACATGGACCCAGCAGTTATTCCTTGGCCTTTGGATCATCACACCACCATTCAGTCAGGATTTAATAAAGAAAAGGCAACATTTTGTGAGATACGTATGCCCCAGCACTATTTAGTGATGGCCTTCAGTGATATAGATATCTCATTTCGGAAATGTCATCCAGTTAACATGCTCTATGTGACAAAACAGATAACACAAACAGGAAATGGCTTTTTACCCACCTGCCATGTTATCTCAATTATGATTTGATTTAATGTGCACGAGGTAAAGCCCCCTCCACGTGAGTCATTTCTTTTAATGGAATCACCTTTCAGGATTTGAAAGGAAATACGAGCATTGCTTCAAAAGTAGCAGAAACTGGACAGGGTGAAACAGGGGCAGAGGCATGTGAGGCATGTCAAAATAATAGGTTAGATTTTACACTCAGACTGTGCTCTGCTCTTCTTTTTTTTAGTGACTGCTGCCTCCAGAAATGGCACTAATGGCAAAGATGGTGTAAAGGTGACCTGGCACTGAAGGAATGGCCTTTCCATGCACCAGGAGTGTGAAGATGCTGTGTGTGACTTCAGGGCACATGTTGGTGCTGAGTACGATCTCATTTAATATAGTACAGTACTTAAAAGAACATTTTCTTCCCTCTCTGTTGAGCTGAAGAACAAGGTCACATCACAAACAGTCACTATACAATTTAATTTTTTTTATTGTTAACTACTAGTTTTACTGAGAAATATCACAATATTATTGATGTGAGCATATTCTACGTGACTGTAAGGAAAGACCATTTTTATTTTACATCTGATTACCTGAGTGTCATTGTAATTACAATAGAACATCCAGCACACTTTAAAGCAGATTGTGTAGGAATGATAGAAACTTTTTCACAAGGTATGCTACATGAAAGAAAAAGAAAGGTACATGTATTTTCTTTTCTTTCTTTCTTTTTTTAAAAAAAGAAGAAAAAAAAAGCAATCATGTGAAAGTGCAATCACTGCTGAAATCTCTGGATTTGATTTAGCACTTTGTCAGAGATGGATGAAGCCCTGATCTGTGTTTTAGTGAACCAGGGGACAAACAACAACAACAAGTATGTCAAGGACATCATGACTCATCATCAGTTTTCTGTTACTATGTTACTGAATCTATATTTGATGAGGACAGACAACAGACTTGTGTGTTTTGCAAAGACTGTCCACTCTCAATGTAATGCAACCATCTTGGCAGTGAACAAATCACAGCATTAGAACATGAAAGCAACATGCATCGAATCATGAGTTTTAACAAACATACACTTAAGAAGTTTGGTGACTTCACATGCATGCACAAGACTTTGCAGTACAGCTCTAGAGTGCTAAGATGTGCTGAGATGTGACGCCATCAACTTATTCCACCAGGAAGCTTCAACAAATCCAAAAGCTTATGTGTGGCATTTGAAAAAAATAAGCTGTTGCACCACACATTGGTCATGATATCACCACCACATCAGCTGAAACTGGCATGACAACAGACGTTTTGGGTGGAGGGGCAGGATATACTGAATATTATACATCACGTTTAGACTGACAGGCCTAAAACTAGACCAAGGCCAAAGTTGTCTGTCTGTCTGTTTATTTGTTTGCTTGTTTGTTTGAATGGCATCCATAAACTGTTGTGGGAAACTACAGTTGTCTTATTAGACCATCCTTCTCTCAGTTCTAATTATGTGGAGCTGGAACATAAGCAAGACGCTGAGAAGACCCTGCATCATTAGGTGTAATCAACCTTGGATACCCTGAAACAAAAACAACACACACGCACATACACGCGCACACACACACACAGCTGACAGTTGTTCAATACCTGACATTCATCATTTTGGTCCAGCCAGGCTTTTTAATTACCGCAATGAATTCCCTACATGGCTCCAGTCACCAGTCACCTGCTATCTAAACAAGGTGTATTGTTGAGGCTGTGCTTTGTTGAGACACCATTTAATGGATAAATGTCAACGTAGTCTGTCATTGTGGTGAATATTAAAGGTAAACACATAGAATAGGAACAAAAATCCAGTTTCATAGTGGCTTCATGATGACATGCTTCTTATATCTTGGCCATGAAACTTGAATAGGCCTATTTTTTCTTAAGCCATTAAACTTTATTAACTGACCCACTTTGCAACAAGTGCTGCCTGTGTGGAAGTGTACATGAATGCTGCTAAATATTATCAGTATGTCATGGTGTCACACTCCCTGAAAGACCCTTATCAGCACATTTTGGCATGCAACACATGTGTGACTGCATAAAAACAGCAATTTGCATGTATTAGTCATTTGTAAACAGCTGCCCTGTCCAGCACAAGTGCATGATGAGGGTTTGATTGGCTGCTCTAAGAGGAACCAGGGGACACACAATCACAGCCCCGGTTTCTAATTGTCTTCATCTCTTTCTAGATGCAGTTTACAGTTCCATTTGTTAAGTCTATAACCTCCAGTTTGTATTAGGGCCGTAATTCATTTGAATGTGTGCGACGTCAAAACAGTCTTAGGTGGCTACCGGTAATTGGTTTGTGGAATACAGCGACCCATGCAGGCCAGTAGTGGTACTGCCATAATCCTGTATGCACCTTGCAAAAACAGTCAGAAAGGAGGTTACTATTTGAAATGAACGACCAATAAACACATACAATTAAAAGTATATCATTTCGCAGTAGTTTGTATAAATATACAACAACAAAACAGTAATCATAATAGTTTTGATGTGCCACACACAAATGATATGACACTAGAAATACTAATAAAAATAGAACACCTTTTGAATCAGTTAAAAGACAAACGATATGGTACACTCGCTCCCGTGGTAGGGGATACATATATATGAAAAAACAACAACAACAAAAACCCAAAACCAATTACGTTCCAATTTGCCAAATAGGATGTTTGTCCGCTGTCGGCTTCCATACCCTGACCAGGAAGTTGCTGCAGTTCAATTCATTCCACAAACAGCTCAAGTTTGTATTGTTGCATCACCTTTAAGTCATTTAATTGCGATATGCGTCGGAGAATTGAACCTCAAGCGACAGGCAACGAACCCGCCAATAAAAAGGTAATGTTGTGTTCCCGCTCTCCAGCTGCTGATTTAACTACACGTGACAACTCTGTTAGCCAGTTTCAGGTTGCTTGAAACCAACCGTTAAAGCGTCACGTTGACTCGTGTTTTCCTCGTTCTTGTTCTGGTCTTACAGTATTGACAAGCTTTAAACAGTATCACACAGTGTTTCTCTCAGTTTTGTAGCGTGAAGCGGAGCAGAACTCCGTTTAAAAGCTGCAAAGCTAATGACTTATTTTATTATTTACAACGTAGCTAGATTAAATGTTATCACTGTCTTGTCTGATACTCTAATATGTCTTCTACTGTTCTTTGGTTAACCCAGATGATAAAAGGATATATGATTGCAGATCTTGGTACAGCTGAAACTCATACATACAGTGCCTAACACATTTATTAGACCACCTGTACTTAAAACGAGAACATCTTTCAAAAACTTGTTTACAACTAAAAATGTCATTGTTATTTATTTAGCAAATAACAAACGGAATTCACATTTTTGTACCCAAACTTGAGCCGGCTCACTGGGCTTCTTCTTTGAGAAGTCAGAAATCAAGTGTATTATTCAACCACTACTCATTTTCTGTTCAGGAATGAAAGTAAATAACTATAATTTGACATCTTAATCAATAAATAATAATAATGTGCTTTACTATATTTGCTGTTTTTTTTTGTAAAACAGTAAATTTGAAAATTCATGAATAACAATGATAAATCATGACATTTTAACTTCTTATAGAAACATAATGATTTTGATAATTAACAATGCTGTTAATTTAGGGCAGCTGTGGCATATACTGTACATTGGGTGGTGCTCTAATAAATTTGTTAAGCACTGTACATTCATACAAACATACATTGCAGTGTGAATGTATGTCCATGTGTTAAAAAACCCAAAACATAGTCAAAACAAAGAAGGGTTATTTTAAATGTTAACCAAATTTTCAATATTGTTTTAAGACCACTTGCATACCAAGTATGTCTATTTCAGTTTATGTGACATCTGTTGTGTGCTACAGTCAGAGGCAATATATTAATCAAAGTAACAACACAATAAAGTTCTAAAAAATAGGTCTAAAAATATATTTGAAATGTGCAATTGAAACAAGAGAAAATGCTGATAATTGCAATAAAGCTCTTGATTATTTCTATGCACATTTTTTGCAGGGTATGATATGACAGAGGGTGACGATCCTGGCTAACTTTACAGTTAAAAGAGAAATGTAGGAGGATTTGGCAATCAAAAAAGGCAGAGAAATATAATAATAGTAATTATACCTCTCCAACTCTATAGTTGAGGTAGGACATAAGTGTTTTACTTCTTCTCCTTCTACTTATTTTTTTGGACTGGTAATGTTTACCTTAAAGTCACTCTGGATATGTTATATGAAACATGATGTGTGACTCAAGATTCCTGTTTTTCTTCTCTATGAAAACTAGGATGCAGCGGATAAAACAACTCCCAGTAAGGCTGAAGCTAAAGGCAGATTGTCTTATACATCTGTGCTCATAAACATCGGAAAGTTTTTACTTTTAATCATTGTCATCCCTCCATTCCTCAACTATGCATCACTGCAGAGAGAGGGACAGATGCTCCTGCCCAAAGGTTTGCTTATCTTAGTATCACATAATCATTGTTCTGTTTTATTTCATACTTACCGGTAAAACAGTTTTTTAACTTCTTCAAGGCAAATGAAGAATTGTCTGTGACGTCTAATGTCTCTTTTCTTATTCATCTTGTCTTCAGATGGCCAGATTGTTGATATTAGTTTGGGTCAGAAGATGCATCTTTTGTGTAAAGGGCAAGGAAAACCAGTTGGTAATTATTATTTTGTTTATGTGTCATGAAATATATTCTGTGACCTTCTTGTGTCTGAGCTCAGTCTAACCATTGTGTTCTTGTTTAGTCATACTGGATGCTCCGACTGGAATGTCCTCAGACATTTGGTTTCATGTCCAAGAAAGTTTGGCCACACTAACAAAGGTAAGGAATATCACAGTTACTGTGTGGGTTGAAAAAATATAGATTATATAGAAATATAGATATATATATATATATGTATGCCTCTCTCTCTCAAATTTCTCTGTGGAATCATGCAGATTTTGTTATTGGCTCTTAGGGCCATGTAAGGACGGTCCTCGCAGTGGCCACATTATCTCTGTTCAACAAGCAGAAAGTCAAAGCTGACAGCCTGCCCCATGTATTTGTCTTAAATGTGACCAAAATTAGGTCACTGGCCTGTTGCAGAAGATCCTTCTGAACAACTGCATCACAATGGTTACATAAACCACTCCCCACTGCTCTGTTTCCACCTACACCTACTATTTTATCCTTCAGTGCAACGACAGCACATTTTAATGTGCCTTTTACAGGGTAAGGAAAGGACAGGGTCATCACTGAACGTTTCTTAAATGTATGTGTAGGTGCCATGGTGTTATTAAAAAAGGCTGTGGTGTCCATGTTTGTCACATTGCTCAGGTTTGTACCTATGACAGAATGGGACTGGGCTTCAGTAAGCGAGTGATGCAGAATGAAACCACAGGAACTGAGAGAGTTTGGGGGATGTCAACAACTGGACGGTGAGAATATTTCTTTTTTTTTTTTTTTAAGAGTCATTCCCAAACAAATTAAATTCAGCTTAATACTAAAGCAAGAGTCCCTGAATTTGAAACAAATGCATACCAGTAGCCAATCAATAAATAAAGGTGTCAAAAAAAACAACAAAAGCCATGTTGGTAGCTCATGCATTATTGTAATAAAAAAAAAAAAACAGTTATTTCATCTGGACCACATGGAATGATTGGCTGGGTTAGAGGGATGAAAAACAGCAATTCATATTGCTTCTCATCATCAAAAGACATTGCTGATGTAGGTCAGGGATTGTGTCACCTGTGCAAGTGTATTATACAAAGCAAATTGGCATGTACGCTTCTGACCAACATTTCAATTAAAATGGTAGCCTGAGACGAGCAGCACATCACATTTGAGAACCAGCAGATGTTGTGTTGTGGCTTGACAGATCTTTTTTATTTTTTGGATGAATACATTTTTTATTAGGTCAATAAAATGTCAACTGACCTACACCCAGTACAATTTTCTTTTGTCTGACCAGAGAGCAAAATGTCCAAAGATATTATATAAACGACTTTACTCTGTATTGAAGAAAAATCGTTAACTTTAATTAGCGGCCTGATTGTCACGTTTTTTTTCCCCCATTGGACTCTGTAGATTGACTATTTGATTAATCAATCTGTAATTTCAGTTCTACCAATAACTGCATGGAGTGAAGGATAAGCTCTAAATGTGAACATTTCATGTTTGAATCTGTCAATTATACTGTGTCAAGTAAAGAAAGAAAAGAAATATATCCTGTTGCACCACAGTACAGTCAGCACTTCTATAACAGATGAAATGTAAACAGGGAATCAATATTTCCTTGATGAAGTAGCTGTTTGGGACTGAACAGACTCATGTGTATGGACACCTCATGTATTATCGCCTGTCCTCTGCCCTGCCCTGCGTCACATGGTGTTAGTTATGTTCTGGCCTCTAACACAGTAATGCACTTGTCAAATCTTAAATACAAGGATGACCAGGTAGGATTTGCCAAAGGACGGTTACCTTGTTCACCTTGGCATCTAGCTCAGAGGCTGATTTGGCCAACCTTTTGAAATGCGAGCCGTTTCCCAGAGTTTAATAACTCAAGGACTTTGATGACTACTTGTCCTCAAGACTTTGTATTGATTTATTCACAAACCCAGGTCGCCAGATGGCTCTGGGTGGAGCTGCGACCTCTCGTATACTGATGATTCTCCGTCTGATGATACAGTATAAGTTTCCTGGTGATTGTACTGTGGTGTTATTTAGTTGAATTTGTCCTTTTAAGTTTTTTGTTTTTTTTTACATCTTAATACAGACCCTAATAAACCTGTTAATGAGCATATCAAAGATTAATGAGATGTATTCCTGTTTCTCACTGGGAGTCTTTGTTCCACCTAAGTGAAAAATAGACCACCTGGCCCAGTTTGCAAAGTGTCCTGGTTTTGGTGCATATACAGATGAATGTTATTGTCTTCCAGGATGGTGGATGATCTGCACCGACTCCTGCAGGCTGCAGGGATTTCCAAGCCCTTCATCCTGGTGGGCTCTGAGCTTGGCGCACTCAATGGCAGATTCTACAGCCACATTCACGATGTGTAAGTATTATACAAGTATGGAAAACTGAAGCTAGATCGTTGCATTTGGGTTTGTAGCCTTCATTGAGCAAACAAATGAAATTCGTGTTTGTATCATGGAAAATGTATAATGTGAAGGCACTATCGGTGAGCATTTTGATGTGGTGTTAACAGCAAGAAGGTTCTTGGTTTGAATTCTAGTTTGGTTTAGGATACTTGAAGACTGAGTTGACCTTAGGTGTGAATGTTTGTATCTGGCTGGCGATTCGTCCATGGAGTACTTTGCCCTTCCCAAACAGGGAAATGGGGTGCCTTTTTTTTCTAAAGTGCTTAAATTACTCATAAGATTGTATAGTGATAATAAAATGAGAAGCAATTCCACAAGAAAATAAGACATCCATGTTGGTAAGAACATACTTCAAATAACACATTATTAAAAATTCAGATTCAATTCTCCAGTTTTAGCATTAAGGCATAACTATGAAGGATTTGTACCCTAGTCCCCCTACCACCAACCAGCCATGCAAGCTCAGGGCTGCAGATTCAGAATCAGGAGGTCTCTTCTTGTGTCTCACATGAAACACAAATTGTTTCATGGCAATACACACTCACCCCCCTAGATAGGTGCCAGCTACAGGATCAAGGCAGCAAGAGTGTTATATTCTATGAGTGGACCAGAACTAACATTTGTTAAGCTAATAGAATCTCACCAGTCTCTTTTAAATGGACACCAAACCTTTGTTCAAATTTAAAAATTGCTGTTTTTAAAATGTCTTTATAAAATATGTAATAAAGTCTCTCTCTAGCTCAAACTTAATACTGGATATTCCAGGGTCCATTCCCTACAACCCCATAACTCAGCTGATTCAGAGACAAGGTAGTGATTAATGTGGCAGGTAGCCTGTATCAGGAATGAAAGATTTAGCATTTAATCAGGCACGATGTTGCAGATGTTAAGGGAGAAAATTAAATCGTGGTGAGTGGATGACACGTCTCAGAGTGGAAATATTGCTCCTGGAAGTGGTGTACGTGTGATTATCTGTCTGTGGGGACACAGAACAGACAAATGTACAGGACATGACAGAACGATGACTCCATCCATCTCACACTCATTAAGGTCCAGGCCAGGGGGGGTAAAGTTGACAAGGGTAGCCAATGAGTCTTGTCTCATCTGAGCGTATTTGTGTGTGCCCTCTCATTGTCCCTAGGCAAGTGACAGACCTGGTGCTGATTGATCCCCTTCCAGAGGACATTTTCGAGGAGGAGCAGTGGAAGGAGTACTGGTGAGTTTATAGGAAGATTCAGGGGGGCATATGAAGGACAGAGGTGGGGGGAATAATTAAGGGAGATGGGAGCAAAGGATGAAAGGAAAGAGGAGAGAAGATGGCAAGATGATGGAGCATAAACTAGAAAGAGATGTGAAAAATCTGATTCAAACGATTGAATAGAAGCGCTTGGAAAGGAGCGAAGAGGATGATAAGGAGTTTTGAAGGGTATAATGGAGCTGATAAAAAGCGAGTCACAGGGAGGAGAAAAATAAAAAATTAAATGTGTGAAGAAAGAGAGGATTAGGACAAGGGGCAGACAGACAGAAGAGCGACAGAGATGCTAGCATAATTCACGTATGAGGCTCCAAACCTCTGCTTTATTGGTTTTCATGGTCATAATGGCTTGATTGTCTTTGTTGGGTGGGGCTCGTTAGTGTGATTAATTGGAGGCCAAAGAAACTCATTAGCTGATTGCACTCTTTTAGCATGAAAGACACGAGTCGAGAGCGAGGGTTGTGGCTGACTGACAAAGTGTTAACACTGCTTTAAACCTCTAGATGAGATCCACGTCAAGTGGTGCTCATCGTCACATCATACATCTCATTATGCATTAATTATCATATAAGGGGGTGGGTTGTTATTAATAACTAGAGTGTCGAGGAGACCTGTTAGAAGTGTCAATTATGCAAAAGTGATCCTGTGAAATCTTATATAATATTTGAAAGCAACAACAAAGCAAATGCTCCTTGAGGATGCCCACAGTGAAAGTTCTTCCTGGCTCTTTACATCCAACCATATGATCAGAAAGACTAATTAATTAGTCAGACTAATTTTTTTTGCCAGTGTCTGATCATAGCACCTGCTTTTTCTGGCCTTTTCTCCTTTTGTTGAGGAGTTCAGCACATTGGCATGTTTTACTTGTCTCACTTTGCTTTATACTAGTAGATTGTTGCTGCCATTAACAGAGCCAGGGCTGTGTGGTAACGCACAAAGAATAGAAGAATCCCTGACTATACCATTATGACTCAACAGAAGTTTCTCTCAAAGTAGTATTTAGAATATTGGAATGAGCACATTCTTATACAGTTATGGTGACATCCTTTTGGATACATTTAGGGGTTTAACTTTGACCTTTGCATCATTTGGGCCTTTATATCTATAAGATCTCTGGGGCAGTAGATAAGAACTGTTGCTCATTTTTGGGTTCGTATACTTACTTAATTTGTTTTAGTTCTTAATGGTTTGGCACCATCTTACCTATGGAACTTCTTTTTCTTCACACCATAGATGTTTTTCATTCACATAATCCAAAAGTTTATGTAATGCGGATGGTATGTATCATTATATGTGTGTATCATCTGCACATAATATGCATTTTATATTTAACGGTCATAGCATATCATTGATAATTTAATTATTTATTTAAGATATTGAAGCAACATTGTAATTTGTGTGCACAACCGCTGTAATGCTATATCCTCCCAATATTTGAAGTAGCGATGGATGCGGTGGACCCAGTTCTGTCAAGACAAGTAGTAATAAATAATTTATTATGTAGTGATTTAGAATCACCGAGGAGTTTCAACCAGTGCAACTTGGGGTGATATTATGTGCTGTGATATGCCCATATGTGTTATGGCAGAATCAAATAATAACATTTTTAGGAGTGACTGGGTGACATTTGTTCCATAAACCAACAGTTGCTGGTCGTTAATGCAAGTAGAAGTAGAACCTGATAAGAAAAAGATCCCTGAAAATGGCCTAATTTGTACGTGACTCATAGTGGAGCGGCTGCATTTATCAGGAGTATGTGTCCAATTATCCTCTGATTAATACGCATTCATTTCACCGCATACGTGATAGTGTAGTCACAATCCAATTACTCTATGGAGAAGCTACAGAGAAATGAAATGAACCAAAGACTCTACATTTACTCTGTGTGGGGAAAAACAACAATCTTATCATCCGTGTCGGATTTCCATGCAGGAGCCAAAATAGAAACGGGGATGGGATATGATTATATGATGATGCTGAACAACAACAGGCATCCTGACATTCCTACATCCCAGTGTCATTGGCATCATTGGTGCTGGCATGCTTTTCTTCCTGTTGTCTCTCTTGAAGATACGGTTGTATTAGCTGTCAGAGGTTTTACAGTGTTTGGTGCACAAGATAAGTAATGCTGAGGGGAGAAGTGCTGCACCTGAGCAGGATTGTGAGGAGACTGTATCAGCTTTGCACTGGGACTGGAGGATTTACACATCAAAGACCTGCTCATTAACAGAGGCTCACTCCCAGAATTAGTTTGGCTACATCCTACAAAATGATTTGCCATCATCTCCTGAGACTTATATTTCCATGTGCGTTTGCACAGACATTCACTTGTGTGCGATTCGCTCCAAGGGGTCAAATTTCTTATTTGGGATTTTCTTCTGCAGACATGGTAGCATGTGTCTCATTTCCTTGCAGGCACAGATAATGCTTTCTGATGAAAAAAACCAAGCAGAGGTTCGAGCTTCAGAGATTAGGAGAAGCCCCAGTGTATATCTGGATAAATTACATTCAAAGAATTGAGAGCCAAGGCTTTGAGTCAACCTGCAATGTCAAACTCTTTGTTTGAGTAGCACAATCAGAAGAAGCTCAACACGTCTTTACTTCAGGATCAGCTATAATAATCTCTACATGATGGACCTGCTTTTATGCACGTGTTCTGTTCATATGGTGTTGAACAGCCCTGAGCCTAGGCTGTTTCTACTAGCTCTCCAGAGTCAGTCATGCTGAACAGCACGACATTCTTATGGTCCTACTGATGTGTCATGTTGGTGTCATGTTGACTCTGGGTAACCTGGGATTGTCTTTGCCAATCAAGTAGAGTGGACGTGTAGAGGATATATATTTACTGCACTGTTCTTTCTATATTGTTATAAAGACCACAGTATCTTCTGGCTTTGACTAAATTTGCTCCCCGTATACATTATAAATGTAGGTAAATGACGTCTTGAATGCTGCCCTGCTGAAGTTGCCCTTTGTTGTATTTCCACACATAAAAATAACACTGAGGGTCAAGCTTAAACTAGTAAAAACGTGTGTCTGCATACCTGTGTCCACTTTGAGAGGGTGTGTGAGACGTATTAGACTAATTCACCCCATGGGGAACATATTTGAGCAGAGGGCAAACACCGTAGGGAATGCTGGTTGATTGGCAAACTGTCTGTTTTAATGTACCATTACTGTATTTAGTGTGACTCACTCTGCGTCTCGCTTCTGTCAGTGTCAGCTGTCGGTGGTTTATTTGGTTTTCTACTATAATTCGCACTGTATGAGTTTGATGCTGAGACATTTTCGCTTTTCATTTTCGTCCGTGTAACATAAGAATTTCACGTGTGATGGTTTTATGTGACGCTTTTAAGTGGCTGCTGAAAGAGCACATGAGGAAATAAGTTTCTCATTGTGTGCCTAACATCTGCGGCTGCAGGCACGGACAGATGCCTGCTTGAGTTATGAATCCCAAAATGAAAACAACGCTCTGTCCCATTCATCATCCTACCTGTCATTAATATGCTCAGCAAGGCCTGCACACAAACACACATACACAGTTCTAATTACATAAACATTTATACAGGTGCATACTGTACAGTGTGTATGAACCACACACACACACACTCTCTCTCAAATTAAACTCACAGCTTGCTGCTGCGTGTAGCAGATAGGCATATTTTGCAGCGCTGCACACCTGGAGCCCACTCTGTATGACAGGCAGCGTATGACTGTCACTTTGACTGACGAGTGCTCCGAGTCACACTACTGCTGCATTCCCTTTGATTTATAAACCAGACAGAGTTTAATATCGAGGCCAAGGAGGAGTGACTCTCCCTTACCCACAGCATTTTGTTCAGGATAGATTTACATACATACAGTACCTGAGTCCTCCTCTCCTCTCCTCTCCTCCTCTCCTTGTACAGACCACTCAGTTCTAAGATGTATCAATTATCCTTAGATGACACACTAATTAAGTGACATTAGGTAATTTCTGAGCATTTGCTTGCTGTCTCTTTCCCTTCCATCTTGGTCAACAGTAGCAGCCAGTGATGATATATCCACATATCCACTCCCCCCTCAGAGCGCATTCCATTTTACCTTGTTCAATAACCCAGTGGAGCACATCTCTGCTCTAAAGCCCTCCAGGAATCCTCAGCAGAGATTGACAGCAATCACCCGACTATGGACTGAAAGATGGAGGGTGATGGAAAAAATAGTTAAACATAGTAAAAGTTAGGACGGCAAGAAATAAACGTATGTTTTTTTTTCTTTTTTCTTTTTTCTAAACATGGGAAAGAAGTACTTTTTTTCATCCCTGTCAGCTTTTACACAGAAATATCTCAAAGAAAAACAAAAAGTATTGTTAAAGAGATGTTAACAATGTGATGTTATAAATATAGACTGTATACCATTAATACCATTAATTATATTGTACAGCATACTTTATGCCACGATATGCCGGCCTCGGTGTAAAACCATGACTGGGGTTATAAAACACAAATTCCATATGCATTTAGTGTCATACGTGAACAAGCGCTGCTGTATTTGACCCTGCGGCCTGCAACAGTGTGTGATTCATTATGCTACTTACTGTGGCTCAGTAATGTGGCCCCCAGTGTGTCAGCCGCGTCCCTCACTCTTCTCCTGACTCAGCTGCACCCCCACCTTCTCACTAGATCCCACCCCCCCTCATCTAGAGACTCCCAGACGAATCAGGAATGCCAATTAATTGTAATTAGAACCACTGTAAGCGTAACTATTGCTGTTATGCTCCACTAATGAAGAAGGGCTGCCATGGCCCCTGTGTACTTACCCCAGTGTAATCTATAGTATTGATGCAGGCAGGAAGGCTTCAAGGAGCAGGCTGGGAATGTTGGTATCGGCTGTGGTGCAAGACTGACACCCTGTGTTCATACCAAGTATTGCTCCTCTCAATTGAAACGTTCCTGTTTAAATCAATTCAACTTACTTTTCACAATACTTTCACCTGTTTTGGTTCAAAACTAGTCCACATCTCATTTGTTTAACTCTTTGAAAAGTAATAATAGTATAATGTGTAAGAGGATCTCATTTTTCTTCATTAGCAAAATATACCATGAAGAAGAATGTTGCTCTAGTTTTTGTATAGTACTTCACACACGATGGTAAAAAGCATGACACGTTTATGAGATTGCTCTTGTGTGCTGTCGTGTGCTGTAGAGATTTTATTTGATCGGCTCTGCCTGTTTTCCGAAGGTCAGATTGAGCTTGTCTTGTTGTGAAGGTGTGTTTTACTGTTGCAAATAAAACCTGTGGAGAGAAGGACGGAAATGTCAAATAGGAACAAAGAAATCTGTTGAGTAAAGTGAATGCTGAAAACTAGAGCAGTGGGGTAAGTCTGTCACTGACAGTTTTCACCTTTCAGATTTTGTTTTTAGTACAAAAATACCGTATATTAGCTGTGGGAATGACTTTTTCTTTCCTCACAGTTGTTGCAGTTTCACATTTTCATCACATTCAAAATTATGCAGATTGTAAAATATAGTAGAATCAAATTACTGACTCTTTTATTCTTTAAGGTGTGTGTGCTTAATTAGAACAAAGTGATCCAAAAAATATATTTATATACAAACATCAGTATAAGAGATCAAACTGACTCTTTAGCCTAGGTTGGTGTACATAATCAGGAGTGGGGGCCAAAGGAGCATTATTACAGTAAAAAAGATTAAGCATTTTAAAAACCGGTATCCATTAAATCATTAAACTGAATTCTATTTTTGAGTTAAAGTTGAAGACGATTGTTAATTGTGGTTTTAACAGTTTAACAGTTATGAATTGTGAATGTACAAGAATAAATATTGAACTTTTGCTATACTGCCTTAGAAGAAAATGTCTTTTAGTGCACTAATAATTTAAACCATTTACAACCTGGGTACATTGATTGAAGATACGATTATAAAGTCATAGTCATTTTCTAGTCGAGCTTCATGTAATAGTCCATGTTAAAATGTTCTCTACTCATTGTAATAGTTGGCAGAAGCTCATGTAATAGTTCGTGTTTTGTGTGTGAGCAGGATCTCAGGTAACTGAGGCCCTGCATATGAAATGAGATGATAATGAGGAGGAGGAGGAGGCGAGCCTTATCACTACAGGGCCAAATTCCAACAGTGAATTGCGCAGTTGTAACAAAAGTAACAGAGCATCCATTCAGCCTGCACTAATCCAGATGGGAAAGTCAAACAGCAGAAAGTCCACAGCACAAACTCATTTCATCACTTTATTAATTTAGATATTGCCTCCGCGCTCCTGTGGGGAGAAAAAAAAAGAGCCCCTCTGAAATGACCAACATCGGTGAGGCGTTTTGCTCTACATGGTTCCCCCACCTCGTCTCCTCCCGTTATCTGTTTAATTCATCCCACCAATCTTGGCTGTCTTTACCCACTAAATTTCCCTTTGACACGCATGCCTTGCTTCGCATAATCCTCACTCCGAGGCAGAATTAAAAATGGAAAAAAAAAAAGAGGAGGGAATAGGACAGGTGGCTGGAGAATCCTTGAAATAATGTTCAGTGCCAGACCCAGGAATGATTTGACCAGATTTAAACTTGGGGGCAGATAGGCAGACTCCCCCCCCCTTTATTTTTGGAATCAAGGAGTATGAAAAGGGTGACAGGTGGAAAATGTGCAGAGACTGAGAAGTACCGCAAGAGTCAGGTCAAAGAGTTGATTCTAAATTGTGGTGCCAGAATGACTTCAGGGGGAAATTGTGGCAAGGAAGATGAGAATGTCAAAACATCACTCTCTGGAGGTCTGATTTGAAAAGTTTTCTCCATTTGCTGAAGACTGAAAATTACAACAGTCAAACCCCCTCCCCGCACATATCCATTATTGACCTGTAGAGACTCTTTCTTGTTCCATGAATATGGCAGATAAGTTATCTCGTGCAGCCATTTGTTGCCTTGAACCACCATTCTCTCGCTGCTTCTGTCGGCTTTATCTGACCAATCAGTGCTGACATGCTTTGCCGGAGGAGAGGTGGATATTTCGAGCCACAGTCCTTTGGGTTGCAGCAACAAATCATATCAACAATGGATTTTACACATGAAAAGTGCATGTTTATGATGGAGGTTTGACATGAGCAATGGCAAAGATGCTGCGCTGAATCCCGCCTCTTGTAAAATCTTGTACCATGACCGAAGATACTTTTAAGAGTCCATGTTCAGTATTCATACATTTTTTTTGTTTTATTTGTGTAGAATGAAAACTGATTTTGAACATATATTGTCATGTCTTAAATTAAGCATATTATGCTGACAACATGAAATTAGTTTTTCACTATTTCTGTTTAAATTTTTATAATTTCTTTTAAGACTAATGTATCAACTATTAAGAAAATTACAACCAGTTAATCAGTGGTTGATAGTTGTCAATGAGGTAGGTTAAAATGAAGTTGGGAGAAATTGCAGGTACACGGGGACATGGTGCTACTTGTCCGGCCCAGATAAGGAGTAAGACTAAAACAGAGATGAGTGTCTCCTGGTGCACGGGGGCTAATCAACACTGTGTTGGCTGAATGCAGGTGCAGGTGCAGGCTTCGCGGCACGGCAATGGCGGCTTCAGGCATGCGGTACTATTGATTGGGCTCCACAGGCTGAGACCAGCCAATTCAGAGCACCATTGAGCCGAGACCGATTGGGCCTCCTGAGTTACAAAATCCCACAGCTCTTCGTCTTTCATCTGCCAAAAAAAAGAAAAGCTACTTGTCATTCCCCAGGCAAATGTTTTCAGAGAGAAAGTTTGAAATTTTGGGTTGAAAAAGAGTCACGGTGGGCAAATAAGATATTGGAACTTGCTCAAATATCTCTGTAATCATGAAATCAACCTTGTTGTAATGACTGTGTTTATCATCTACAGTTTCATGTCTGAACAACAAGTACAGGAAAGACAACCAGTGATGGAGACGCACTAGTACATTTTATCAGTAGTTAGCAAGTGACAATGCTCCTCATGGAGCCACTTTTGGGTCTGTGGTCATTTAAACACTGTTTATGAATTTAAGGATCACGGTCTCTTTTAGCTCTGCTTCCAAAAACTAGCCGGTGGCACTTGACGGTGGAAACGCTCTGATGACGCTTTCAAAGATGTTTTTTGACAGACAAACAAAACCACTAGATGATAAACAAGGCGTTTAGAAAGCTTATTGGTCCTCAAATTCAAGCAAGTTTATTTATGTATTAGGAGCCGATGTACACTTACATTGCAGCAACATACCACATACAAAATACAACATTACCTCAATTAATAGTGATTAATGCAGTTTAAGCATAACTTAAATGAATACACTTTATACTATGAATGGTGAGTCTGCCAGTTGTGGTACACAAAGCCAAAGACAAATAAAAATATTTATTATCAGGATGCCTGCCACTATATTATATCAGTGTTGTGGTTTTAACTTGCTCTACCACCTGGTGGTTGAAAATTATGTGAAGCTTCACCGACTATTCGTTTAAATATACTGTATATCTATGTGTTTTTGTTCAGGTATGGGAAGCTGCTGCCGTCATTCCAAACCAGACAGTTTTCAGCAGCCACAGGCCTGAGTCGCATGCTGATAATCCTGGGCGCAATGGAACCAGCCGTCAATGGTGAAGGTGTCACAGAGGAGGTCGTCCAGCGCCAGGTCAGCACTATGTGCACACGCACACACACAGTCATATCACAACGAAGCATGTCTTAAAGGTTGTGACAGTGATTCTTAAACAAATGTCATCCGGAAAGTTGCATAGTAGGTCAAGAGGTAATTCATATACTGTACATAATCAGCAATCGGTGTAAAAAAAGGTGTTCTAATTGCAGAGATGGTGAAATGTTTATAGTTTAAAGACTAAAATTTGTTCTCCTAGACTGAACTTCCTTTACATAAATAACAAACATGGAAGAAAAACCAATAGTAGCACACTAGTCATTTCAATGTAAACGCATCTTTTTTGCTGTACAGCCACAGGATGGTGCTAGTGCTAGAATAATCCTGCCGCCGCCTCCTCCTCCTCAGTAGAGATATGAGTGGATTATGATTGCAGGCGCATTTGTCTTCATATTGTCAGAGACTGTGAATTTGGCATGATATGACACCAGACATCCTTTTTTAAATAAATGAAAATTGAACTCATTTCTGGGGCTGACATGACGCCCGCAAACGCACTGCGTCTTTGGGTGCCTTCTATATTGTTAAACTCAACCTTTTGACAGGCCATACAGTCTGTGAGGAAACGGCTGTTAATATAAGCTACAAGGTCTTTGCTGTGTATTGCAAATTGGGTTTTTTTTCCCTGCTCTGATCTGCTGTGAATCTCTTTAAAAGTAGCATATGGTTGTGGCACGTGTGTCTGTCTTAAAGGCCTGTAGTCATTTTTTTTCCCCCTTGCAATGGAAAAGCATCCCAGGCAGAAATAGAGTAATTGACTGTGGTGATGAACAACAGCCAATATCTTAGGGGAACATGAGGTGGTGCTCTCTGTAGAATGACATTTTATTTTAGCATCAACGTGAAGGTTCCAAACATTCATGTAGGGTCCATTAGGGACACACACACAAAGAGAGATTATTGCAGGGAAGCTCATTTTATGGCCGTCTATTACATAGAAGCCACAAAATCCTCCTATACTTTCTTTTGTCTCTTAATTTAGAGAAACAAGTCACACTCAAGTGGCACTCTGTGAGTGCTTAGTGACATCCATTTAGTCTTCAATGTTTTTCCACAGCTGTCTTCATGATGCAATGACGCCTGCATCCGCGAGAATGTGAACACTTCGTTAAGACGCCTTGTTCTCTGCTGCCAGCCACCCACGATTTGATGGCAGTAGTGATGAGGGACCTATTTCAGCTTTTCAAGTATTACAGTTGTTGCCAAGGAGATAAGGACATCATTGTGCTTGAATTCTCCAAGGACAGAGAAAGGTTTTGTAGACAGGCTAGTGAAGGTTACAATGTGTACACACACACACACACACACACACACACACACACACACACACACACACACACACACACACAGACACACAAATGCTCACTGAACTCAATAGAGCATGCAGTCCATTTCTCAAGGGCATGTTCTGTAACCACTGCTTAATTGAACTGGAGCAGAATTGTTTGCCGCTATGTTACCAGCACCAAAGCTATTTGGTCCTCACAGTTAAAGGGGTCTTCTCCTCAATATGAAAATTCACATCTATGCTGGTAGCTTGGTGAACTGGACGTGCCCCGAGCTAAAGAATCAGGGAACTGACGCTGAGATTTCACTGATGTGATAAAAGTGGTTGAAATCTTTTTTCTTCTGCAACAGTCACTGCAATCATTGTCTTGGTTTAGCGATGCTATTTTGCATTTTTCCCCAATTTCCATAAGCAAGGAAGTTTAGTGAAGTGCACCTAATTTAGTAGTACACAGAGTTCTCTGGCAGTGTCTGTACTATCAACCGTGACATGGATCACTTTCCATCAGTGTACAATAATATTAATGGTAATAATAATAATAATAATAATAATAATAATAACAATAATAATAATAATTCATTTCATTTATAAAGCACTTTAAAAGCACATATAATACATATGATTACCTAAAAAGAAATGTCTTCAGTCCTGTATGACACACATCAGGTATATTGCATTGGTAAAACTTTTATATTGGATGTGTTTTACACATGTATCCAAGCCAATGTATTGCTCATTCTGCTTTGTTTTGGTTTTACCTGTAAAGCTTCTTTCGTGTCTTGTCTGCCTTCACTTGAATGAAAGAGTTTTATATATTTGGTAACTGATCAGTCTTCTGTCTCTCTCTCTCTCTCTCTCTCTCCCATAGAAATACCTACTAAGTAACCCTGCCCATCAAAGCAGTGCAGTGGAGGAGCACTACTTTCTGAATGAAAGTGCAGCTCAAGTAAGGTATGACAATTTTGTTCAGTTCTGCTACTTTAATGTGGAAATTGAAAGTCAGAATAAGTGGGGAAACATGTGTATTCCTGTGTTTTCATTTTTTATGTCATGAAGGGACATCACAAAGTTTAAGCCGCTCTCCAGCCGGGTGTCAGTGAGTGTGATCACTGGCGATCACTTTGACAAGCAAATACCAGAGCACCTAAACCAGGTTAGGTTGTTGACAACTCCCAAGTCTTGCACAGTGACTGAACAATATGGTGATAACTGTTGTGTGTAAAAACCCCCATATTAAATAATATTTCCCCCGCACCAGATGGTAGCTAAGCTTCAAAAGAAGTTTCTGGAGGAGTCCTATCCATCAGCCAATCACATTCACATTAAAGGAGCAGACCGACGAATGATCTACAAGAAGCCATCTGCCATCATCCAGCACCTGCGGAGGATAGTGAACCAGCAACAAGCCAAAGAGCAGAGCCAGTGACCCAAAATGTAACTATAACTCAGACCTGGACAAGAGAGTAGTTGAATATGTTTTAAATATTCAATAAAAAAAAAAAAAAGAATGATATCTTTCCCTGATAGAATCTGTAGATGTTGTCTAGATGTCTGCTAAGGTTCTCCAGGGAGTCCATTTTAGAACATATTTTTTGCACTGCTTTTTCTCATTGGAAGCTTTTTAATTGAAGATAGCTGAAGGGAATTTGGTGTGATGAAATACTTGCCGTGGAATATTCAGAAAATCTAATCTTTCACATTGTTATTCCAGTCTCTTTACCTGATTGGCCAGTGCCAAAAATTAATGCATTACTCCATATCAATCTAAAGGCCACACATTTCACTGCACAACCTGATTCTTTTTTATCTCATCCGCTTCTGTCTCAATGCTCTGCCATGTTATATAGCCCCAGGCAACGGTACATTGAGTTCCTCTGTCTGCTGCATCAGCTTCATTATTTGATATATGCATATAACTGAGTTACATTACTATCAGACACAAAGCCCTATTTTTAATTGTATAAATTACAAACAGACAAATAGGGCTAGCAAACCTAATGTTGCATCTTTGTTAACAAATCTTGATGTGGCTTTGTGTCTGTTTTTAACTGGAAGACGTGCACTGTGTGAAAGAAAGGCCAGACGACATTGGTTTATCCTGAGGATTTAAGTTTAATTATGACACCACATCAAAATAAAAATTTCCAACAGATCTGGAATTTAATTCCATCCATATACATGCATAGCAACAACGTTTTAAGAAACATTTTCTCCCATAATCAGGACATTGGAATGATCATTTTACATCAGTATCCCCACTGACCTCCCACCCTTCTTGTTCATCAGCAATAAACGTAATTCTTGTACAGTTTCTTTTTTTTCCCTCTGGGGTTACAAATAATTATATGCACAGTCCCCATTTCATAATACTGCTTTCAGTAATGTTCCCCCATTTACAAAGTATTGCATTGAGAGCAAATTGCAAAAAGGGAGACCAAAGTGTATCATCAAACAGAAATACGAGTACTATACAAGAATGCTGCCATCCTCATGAAAACATCCACATCTGAGTTGAAGAAAAGAGACAGGGACAAACAGCCACAAATGTTTGCAAAGCCATGTGTATATGCCAAAATGCAAGATGCAGGGTTGTGCCTGGTCATTACACCCAAATGGTGCTTTTTAAGGCTAACAAGTCATTAGTAGCAATCTGCAAGTGACATTTTGGAGATATACAGAAACTGGTACAGCAAATAAGAATACACAAGTGCCTCAGTAGCTATTTTTGTGTCTAAAATGCATCTCATTTTTGTATTGTCTATTGTTTCATTGAGCCTACATTACAGTGTAAACAATATGTGTGCTACACAAGAATGACTATACAATAACATTACAAACAACTCTGATATAAATTTCATTTTGAATTTAAATTAAGATCACTACTCCTATTAATACTGATTGTAAAATAAATTAATGTGAAAGTGGCACCAATATTATTCTTGATTCATTTTTCTTTTCTTTTTAACCAATGGTTTTGCATTTTTAGTGTTAAAATGATGAAAGAAGAAGCTTCTCTTGATTGTCCACAAGCAGCATTTAGCACTGCGTGATGCACTATTCCAGACACAACAGTGTACCAAAACAAAGGAGAAAAAAGGGTTAAAAGTTTTGGGGGGAAAAGGTGTAGGAAGGAGAAGAAGAACATGTATTATTCTTCTAACTTATTTTACATGCTCTGCGGCATGTGATGAACAGTAAAACTTCTTATGGGTAATAAAGTTTGACAGGTTGTTGAACTGGATATCACAGAGGCGGCAGTACTTGCCACTTCCAGAACCGTTAACGCCTTTATTGGCCGTAGGGACTGCCTCCTCATTTGGGGACTTGGAAGAAGGTGACATGTTCTCATTGGAATCGGCCTGGTTGTCGGTGGCCCACGTAGGTGAGGAATTAGGGGGCTGGCTGTCTGGCTGTGGCTGGTTCTCCTGCTGTGGTTGAGCTGTGCCTGAACGCTCCTCTGGCTTGTGCCCCCCATTGACAATTACCATTCCCCTGTTTTTGGGCAGTAGGGGAAGGGGGTCCTTGCCAGGGTGAGGGCACCCATTAGCAGCAGGCTGCTGGGACTGCTCTCTGGTTGTTCCTGTTTCTCCTCCTCCTCCACCTGCTCCTCCCCCATTAGTGCTCTGCTCTTGTTCGCTGGCCTCTCCCTGCATCACTGGTCCCCCAGTCACATAATCGGTCGGCTTTATCCCAAAATACGGCGATATTTGCTCAGGACCTTTCACCTTCTTTATTGCTCCGGGATAAAGGCAGTGGGGCAGAAACATATTCTTGTTCTCATCTTTTGATGGGATGAGCTGGGGCTCAGCGAAAGGCTTGAGTGCCGGCACAGGCCCCAGGTGAGGGGGGAACATGCCTCCATTCTGCACCATAACCTTCCCGTTGCCATTCTTCTCACATTTGCCGGGGCTCTTATCATAGCCATCATCAGGGTTGTTATTACCTCCATTTTTTACATCTGGATAGATGGTTGGTTCCAGGCTGCCAGTCTCACTGTGTTGTTGTGGCTGTTGTTGCTGCTGTGCAGCAGCAGCGGTGGCAGTGGCAGTGGCTGTTGCAGGGCAAAAGTTCTGTTTGTGCGCCAGGTAGTTCTCCACTTTGTTAAAACTTATCTTGCACACTGCACACTCATGATAGTCCAACAGTCTTTTAGGAGAGCTACACGTCTTGTCAGATACTGGCGAACACTTTTTGCTGAGATCAATGGGAGCGTCCAGCTCCTGTTGCTCCACAGTATTGCATTTGGGAGCCAGAACTGGTTTAGTGACAGTTAGTGAAGCCTCCAGGTGTTTGGGTACCATACCTGGGAAGATGTCACAGCGGGGGTGGATGCGTTCTGCCAGGCTCTCCACAGATTCCTGGGATGTACACGGATTTATAGGTGGAACTCCAAGAAAACCCGACTGACCCAAAGGGTTCCTCTGGTGGTCCTGGTCAGGGAGACACATCTCATACATCTTTCTGCGCTTGCGGGTCCTCATAGTTCTCTGCATGGATGGCACCTTGTTGTTGGACATGCGTTTCATGGGTGGATCGTGACGAGTGGCACAGTAGTACTGCTTGTGGACCATGAAGGTCTCATGACGACTGAAGGTGATATTGCAGGCTTCACATGTTGTCTTGTTTGGATCGTTGTCACTTTCCACCAAGCCTGTACTGGGGCTTTTACCCTCCATCTGCTTTCCATTCAGCCTCTCCTCAGCCCCAGTTGGGGTAGAGACCTTCACCTGTCCGGGTAGATCCTTATCAGGGCCTTTAGCTCCAGGATTGATCATGTCCAACACACTGGAGTTCAGACAGGCTGACTGCACGAGGTGGCTGTCGGCCTCTGTTGGATGGCAGCTGGCCAACATGCTAACAGAACTGTGACCACTGTTGGGGCTCACTGCCTCAGGAACCTTATCTGAGAGAGCAGAAAAGTCGGGAGACTTTGCCATATGCTGCCAACGGCTATTACAGTAGTGCTTTTTGTGGACCAAATAGTTGTCCAGGTTGCTGAAAGTGATATTGCATTCAAAACAGGTGGCCCCTTTGGGCATAAGAGGACTGTAGATGACAGGAGGGTAGCTGTTCCCTCCATGGCGCAGCCTCCGGTGAACTAGTTCTGACATCTTAGCCAGAATCTCAGAAGCCTGCGGGACTACTGAAATGTCTTGGGAGAAAGCAAACTGAGACAAGAAGGGGCCCATGGGAAATGTAGGCATGTTATGCTGCACAGGGGAGGAGGCCAGTCGGGGGCTGGAGGGCTCAGACTTGATCCTTGTGTAAGAGAAACTGGCTTTACTGCCTGGGTGTGCCTCTCCCTTCTGAACAGACAACATGGGCTTCTTCTCAGCCTTGTCAGCCTCTCCGTCTGTGTTGGGCTCCTTGTTGAGGGCCCCTTTGGGACTTCCCAACAGAGCATCCTTCCTGTTGGCCAGCTCAGTGCGGGCCTGCTGCTGCTGCTGCTGGAGGCTTTCCTCAGCCCCCCTGGGGGAATGCTCACTGCCGTCGCCTTCCCTGTGAAGTTTGCTGCCGTGCCCATGTAAGTCCTGATGCTGTAAGAGTTCCCTGTGGCTCTGGAAGCTGATATGGCAGTGATTGCATCTGAAGGCCGCCTGTGACAGGTGAGACATGATGTGATGCTGGAATGTAATAAGAGAATCTGCCGTGTAGTTACAGATTGTGCATTTCAAGCTGGTGCCAGGAGGGAGGCTCTCTTCCATTTTGACACCTGTGAAGGAGATAAAAGGGAGAAATGCTCAGAATCTCGCCTCCCACTTCTCCTTTACAGTTAACTGTGGAACCCATCAAACACTCATGCATTATGCCAAGCTTATTCCCATCCACTTGGTGTTTTTTTTGCTCAAGGATAAACTGTCAGCTATCATAGCTGACGGCAGGATGAGTATATTTGAAAAGAAATTAAATGACTTGTCATTTTTATGTTTTTTTCATGCCGCCTTTTAAAGAAGCTAAAATAAAACAATTCAAATATGTTGTCGTAAAAGTCTGTGCTCTGCACAAACTCTTTAATACACAATAGTGTCACTCACCACTGTGTGCGGTGCTCAAGTGGATTTCCAGGGCCCTTGCTCCAGAGAAGCTCTTGTTGCACTGTGGGAAGGGGCAGGTACTGGATGTCTGGTGGGGTCCAGTGTCGTTCTCCTCCACTATCGTCTCTGGCTCCCTCTGTCGCCCACTGCAATAGTACATCAGGTGGGCCTGCAGGTTCCTCTCATTCCGAAACCAGATTCCACATGCCTTGCAAGGAAAGATGTCCTCTGGAGGGAGGGAGACGGAAAGGAACAAAGGGGACATGATATAAGGATACGAATGCTAATTTCATATTCAAAAGTAAAGAGATAAAGAGTTTGCACATATGCATATGCACATACTCCTCCTCAATACTTCTACATTTCTGACTCTCAAAGCCTGTGTTAAAAGGCTTTTCCACCAAATCTTCAGCGGCTGCATATCGCTGCGTTGCCTCCACAAGGTTGGTGCCCTTTCTCAAGGGCAAACAAGAACACTGGACCATCTGCCTACAGAAGCCTCCCTGTTGAGCTGAACCCAGATAGCCCTCGCTAAGTAAACAAACACACTATTTGCATGAGGCATGTATTTTGCAATTAACACATTAGTTTGAGCCTCGGTGTGTTTGTGAACCCAAAACTTGAAGGACGATGGCTCTTATCTCTGGTGCAGAGACTCATCTGGGTTAATCTAAGCCCGGTGGAGACGACGTTCCTTGTTAAGCAGGTGACTGAGTGCATGCTGTCGACTGGTGCAAGTGAGACAGAGAGGGAGGAAGAGCAAGTGCATGTGTGTGTTATTGTGCGTGTCTAAACAACGGCACATCTTGATCCAGCTCCCGTGTTTGTGTGTGTGTGCTTTCACGGACACTCACTGTTGACGATGGCAGTGGGCAGGATGGAGGCCATTGCGGCCTGCTGCGGCAGGAGCTGGATGCTGTCCAGCAGCCTGGCTGGGTACATGCCCTCACTCAGAGACATGTGGTTCACTGGCTGCAGACGCGAGTCAAAGTCCACCGCAAACGCCACCAGCTCCTCGCCCTCCATCATGTTCTTGGTGGTGGTACACCACAGTTGGCCACCTGGACAAAACAGAGATACAGGAGACATTTAAAAGGTTGCTGAGTGAGAAGAGAAAGGTACACTGCACACACACACACGAGTAAGTGTAGTCTAAAATGATGAAAGCTTTTTGTACATCTCTTTCAGTGCAGTGTTGCATAACAGAATGCAGTAAAAACAAGATAATGGGTTGGACATGGTGAGAAAAATGTAAGGCTCCAAAATACTGCATTGCTCCGAATAAAAAAAAAAACGTATTAGTATTTTTTCTGTCTAAAGTCGTAAGTAAATAAACGATGAGAAGTACAGTCCCACTGCACTTATTTTTCAGATTTTTCCTGCTACTCTGGTACAAGGAAGGCACATAGAAAGTATATTGTGGTTTTGACAGCATGGACACATTTCTTTCAAATTAATGTTACTTGTGTTTGACAGATTCACATAGTTTATCTTTATGTAGTTGCATAGAAAGCTGTTCACATTGACGTTCCCAAAAATGTCAAAAGACGAATGTATAAAGCTAACATATATATGTATGTATATATATATGTGTATATATATATATATGTATGTATATATATGTATGTGTATATATATATATACATATATATACATACACATATATACATACATATATATATATATATATATACATATATATATACATATACATATACATATATATATATATATATATATATATATATATATATATATATATATATATATATGTATACATAGCATGTGTGAAAAGCATCTTTTTAATTTCGTTGAACCTCCAAAAGGTAATCGTCTTTTTAGGCCACTGATGGTCATATCTAGAAGTATGTCAAACCTCGGTCGGGGTAAGCGGTAGCCTACAGTGCTGTTGTCAGCGACAACACAGAGACAGGTCCTCCATATTATTAGATTGTTGTGTTTTGGGATTAAGCGTTCCTCTGAAATCTTCTGAACATATTCATTAAGTCAGAGGAGGAGGGTGGGTGGCAGGAGGAAGGAAGGAAGGGGGTGGAGGGAGAGAGTGAAGGTTTTAGCTTAGATAATATTTATCTCGGCACATGACGGGCTTTTCAGCTGCACTTCATTTTCCATTGAAGAGATTAAAGTTTTTAATATGACTATTTACAGAAATCTGGCTGGGGAGATAACAACAAACTATGATACACTCCCGCTAAATGGCAGAATTAGGACATTGTTTCTGAAAGAAAGCTGGACAATTAATTAAAGCACACTGTTAGCTTTCAAAGATGTGCAAACATACCGACAGAGTGTCAGGCTGAGAGGGACATGTGATTTGAGCTCTGGCTGATGCGGAATAAAGAGAGTCCTCAGCAGAGGTGAGGAAACTGCGGGGCGAAGCTAGAAAGCCCGTCTCCTTCACATGTGGAACACTGATTATTCGTGTTTACACAAAACCCATGAATCACCTATTTTAAAACGGCCCTGTAGACACAGTGAAGATGCTCAAGTGGAGCTCTGTATGAAAACAGCTCCTTTATTGAAAATAGAGTGCACACACTACCACAGCATGTATTATATAAATCACTGTAAAGAATGAGATGCCCAATTATTTCAATTTAAAACTGAATAGTTCAGATTTCACATCACGTGTTTGATTAAAACCTTTCTGTCCCTTCCTATCTGTTAGTGACACACTTACAATTAGACCAGTACAAATGTGTCGAAGGAGAAAAATGGCATTAGAATATACTATCTTTTAAAGTCTTACTTGTGTGCACACTTGCTTCCCATGAATTTATATATATATATATCTTTGCCTGTGTGTGTGTGTGTGTGTGTGTGTGTGTGTGTGTGTGCACATGCGCCTGCTCGAGAGTGTGCATGTTAGCACCACTTTAAAGAGCAGCTCCTATCTGTCGGCCAATCTGCTGTGACGAGACGCACACTTCAGACCGCTCCACTTCATCGTTTTGATTCTGTCATACCACACACTGCCTGGAGAGGCCCTTTGAATTTTTATCTCCTAATTAAAATAACAAAACTCCCCTCCACTGTCTGCCCAAGTTACCATCAAGGTAGATACAAACTGCCACTGACAATGGCAGGGAATGTATCGCTGCCATTGCCACAAAAGTTTCTCTCTCCCCTTGTATGAATCCCTCAGTTCAGATGCACTTGACTTACAAAGAGAATTAAGAAGTATGCTCTGACGCACGGATAACAATCGGTGTTTTTTTGGATCAATGCAAAATCAAAGATGTGTCTGCAGTTGAAATGAAGTAGATTATGTGGAGTGTGATGGAAATGTTTTACTGCGGTTTTCTGACAGCAGAATATGAATTCCGATTGCAGCCCTTCAGCCAAGAATGCTACAGATCCATCTGGTGTGTGTGAGAATGCTGGAAGTGAGTTTAAGGACTGCATGTCCCAGTTTTACTGAGCCACACAAAACACTGAGGCAGCACTCTCCGTGTTACAGTCACTCAACCAAGACAAGGTAGCATGTGCTCCGGCTGCAGGATTAGGGTTTAAACTACACTTAAATTGTCATCTGTATTCAAAAAAAACAAAACACTCTGATCCATCACATGTTCCTGCTTCAATTTAGAGTTTTGATCAGTAGTTCACATTTTAAAAGTCAATAGAGAATCAACAATGGACATAAACGAGTGTGATTAACACTGCAAATGTAACATTTGCATAAAAACCAAAGCAAACGCACATATGTTTACCTACAGTACATCTGTGCACTGAGGCGTGCGTACAAAATAGTGTGTCGTATCATTTTCATGCTCATTAAAACGCAAAAGCAGAGCACGATGGCATCAGGTGGACTACAGACAAAAACAATGTTCCATGAAGGAGATCTTTTCAAAAATATTTGTCATGGCTGTTTCCCTTTCGACAGCAGGTGAATTAAGTCACTGAGAAACAGGTGATTTGTCTAAGAGAAAGGCATGAGCTGTATGAACGAGGCAAAGGGCTGTGGTGGTGATTCAGGAGGTCATGAGCAAGAGCAAAAGACCAAAAGTGAAAGTGGAGAAACTGGGGAAATGGCAGGGAAAAGTGGAGCTTGTGATTTGCACTTGTTTGCCTCCTAACTGTCTGCAGTGAGCTGCCTTTGTGCAGTGGCCAATGCAGTTGGAATGAAGGCTATTGTCTAAATCCTCCTGCAGAGCACCTGATAAAAGAATAAAGAACTATGACATATTCTAAAAACAATAGAGGAATTAAGGGGAGACAATAGGCCAGCTGCCTCATTAAAACAATCAAAAATGGCATCCTGTACGTAGTCCAGATAATTAAAAACCACTGCTTCCTACAGTCTCTCAATACCATATCCTCCAGCTCATTGAGGCCCTGAGACTATGGCTCTGTTGGCTAAATGCCCTCTTCCCTCTCTTCCTTTTGATTAATGGTTTATTTGAACATGCAGTTGAAGATGAACATATGAAGGAATTCATGAAATAAAATTAAAATGCAAACACAACCCACACACACACAGTATAAGAAGTTATAAACTAATCAAAGGTCTCAGGATGAATTGCAGTGACTCGGGCGTGTGTTCCCTCCCCTTTTGCCTAAAGCCCCAAGAGATTTCAAAGGGCAGGCATCACAGGGCTTTTTTTTATTTTTAAATTTATTATTATTATTTTATTTTCTCGCTCTAAATGACTTTATAAGAAAATGGGTATATACCGTATCTGTGTATTTATGGGGAAGGCTGGGAGAATAGAGTATGAGATACTTGAACAGGAATTTATAATTCCCCCCCCGCACCCTGCAAACCACTACCACCGCCGCCATATCTTAATGAAGCTGCAAACAAATCTCTCATGCCTCATGCAAAAGCTGAGAGACAACAAAGCTGCAGAAATAACAGAAGGGCTGGGATAATTAAACTGGCCTGAAGACAGGTATTCAAATGTTGGTGTGTAAACAGCACAACTCTTTAATAGTTTAGCTGTAAAATGCGTAGTTAAGCACATCAGCACTTGCCTCTCCCATCTGTCCAAACACATTACCGTTGCAGAGGCCATTACAGCGCTGAAGTACAGTCCCACTGCACCATAGCCATGTATTATGGGAGGGGTTGAAATGGGGCTTCTGTGAAAACTCACATTGGCCCATTGGCAATATCTGAATGCATCACGGAGCCTATGTATTATAAAGCATCGTGGTGCACTTTGAGAAATGGGACGCTAACGCGGAAACTTCTTTCTTCCTTGGGCCCCTAATGTTGTCGTCTCTGTCGATTGGCTGTGTGCTAACTGCTGGTCTTAATTGTGAAGTCAAGCTAGTGGTGCCTGAAGCCACAAGAGAGGGATGTAATTAAAGACCTCTTCTCTTCTTGTCTTCCAATCAGCTTCAACTCCTCCTGGTCAAACGGGAACAAGCTCCTCACACCTACGAATATCAAGTAGCTGCATGTTGTTCACCACCACTTCCCTCCTTTATTTATTTGCTTTTTGACAAAGCGTTCTCACAGACAGGAGTGAATGACAGTGAGACACAAAAAAAACCAACTTCCCTGTCAACCTCTTGTGGAAATATTAATCGCAAATCATGGATGAGTAATATCTGTATCTTCACCCGACAGCAGACGCCGTCTGCAGGAAACACTAAACAAATCTTCCTCATGAATACGGGTAAATATTTAGTTTGTTTCTGGATCATCAGAGTTGAACACATTAGTATGACTCATGGCTGTCAAGCCCCCCTGTCACAATCCCAGACCGGAGCGAGCAAGCAAGCAGAAGAAAGGAAAGCGCTGAGTTCGACACGAGCAGGAACATCACTCACAGGGTCAAACAAGCTTACTATTACTGACGGTACACTAAACTAGAATAAGCTGACTCTACTATTATTTCACCAAGGCTGTGACAACGATTGACTCTCTCCCTCCGTGTCTCTCTTTCACTCTCTGCCTCCCTCTGTCTCCTCTCTCCCATGTTTTCTCTTGGTCACTAGGAGGCACTCTTCTCATGCTCAAGCTGCAGCCGGTGGACGTGTTGTGCTGTGATGATGCAGAGACGTCTCAGACATGGCAGAGGAGCATAGACGCCAGTACGTCCTCGCAGGTAGGTGCTAAAGATCTTACTCCGATGAGAAATATGTTTGGATCAAAAGGCACTCATCTGACCTCCTTCTGACTTCCGGGGGGGGGGAGATCATGTTGTGTAAGCTTCACAGAATGAGAGGAAAAAGGAATTCTTTCTTTTTTAATTGTTCAATTATTTCCTTTTTTTTGCTACATTGCTGTAATGACAGCAATCAAGCCAGCGAGGATGGCGTTGGCACTTCTTTTAAAAATGTGCCTGTATTTCATGTCAAACATTTCAGAATTGTCCCACGCAAAGCAAATTTTAGATGGAAAAATAAACAATAGTCAGTAACTATGTGTTTACACAGCTCACACTTGCCTTGTCTCGTCTGACACTACAACCCCAGCCCCAGCCCCAGTCCCCCCCTCTCCTCCCAGATTTCCACTACAGTGTCCACACTAATTTTAGCGTCAAATGTTTCTGCAGATATAGCGAGTTCCGATGTAGCCAGAGTTCATCGATGGCCTTGAGGAAATGGCACATGGGTCAGATTCCACAAATTAAAAAGTCCTCCCAGGGGAGCGTCATACATGCTGCTCTCTCTACAGTATACATTCACAGGCAACAAAGACTTGTCCTTCATCACACATGTATAATATGTTTGGAGAAAAAAACAACAACAGCAAAAAAACATTGCAGTGATGTGATTCAGCAAATGTTACACAGAGTAAAAAAAAAAAAAGAGAAATGTTTCACTTTTAAATTAGAGGAGTGTTTCTGTGCTTAGTCTCTGAATTGTCAGGGAGAACTACTAGATACTGGCAGGGGGCTGTTTGCCTGCTAATAGTGTTGTAATGGTTTTTGAGGGCGGGAAAAAATAGAAATGTGAATTAGCAGCATTTTCTGCTCTGTTAGAGTGCAGCAATGGAGCTTAAGCGTTTGGATTTTCAATTTCAAATGTGTTTACAGTACACGCTATTGCAATACAAGTGAAATAATGAACACAGCAAATATCAACAGATTTATTTTGACTTTTAAAGATTCATAAAAATAATGTGCTGTTTTTATTTCTTTAATTTTTTATTTTTCAATGTTTCCTCCAAAAAATGTGTGACTCCGATTTTCTCATTATAATTCCTACACTGCAGGTAACACACACACACACACACACACACACACACAGGCAGGTTCTGTGCCGTCACTCTGAGACAATACCAGCTACAAATTCCAACAGTACAAAGCTGTTTTCCCTCATTAGCTGCCACACAGAGTCAGCTCCTCCCTGTGCACAGGAAAGTGGAGTAGACTATTAAAGGGAATCTCTGACTGGCTCCTCTCTGCTCGGCTCTGCTTTATTCTTTATTGGACAGGTTTGTCCCATTGAGCACTCTATTACCTCTCCTTCTCTGCGAGGTTGTTCTGCCCGTGTCCTGGTTGTGGCCAGTCGACCTTTGTTTACTGCGGCCCCCGCTGCGGCAGCAGGCTGGTTGGGGGCCCATTTTGACCAAGTCCTGCTAATGGGGCCAGAAGACCCTTCATGACAGTACCACTGTGTTGAGCACTGTGGTAGACCCTACCCCTCCCTCTCCTCCAGCTGTGCCCCCATGGCCCATGTCTCCCTACCCATCATGCCTCGGTGGGAGCAGGTGAACGGCGGAGGGCCAACTACGGGGAGCTCAGTTTTCCTAGGAGAGCGGTGCGCCATGGTCACGCGCCTCAGTGGTTTCTCCAACATGGCTCAAGCCCTACACCACATGGGCTTGTTGGCCAGTCTGTGTGTGTGTTTAAGTGTGTGTGTTTGTGGGGGTGTATGGTGGATGCCAACCCTAATGCAAATGCTTGCCGTTTAAAATATGGGAGTCTCTCTCCTCCTCTGTCTCTCCTCTTTGGAAAGGTCTATTTTGGCCTTCTGGTGCTGGCAGTATTTTTGCTTTCTCCACAAGGACAGAAAGCCAGAGAGATGCACCTGTCATCCATTTTGGAATTCAACATTATTGATCTGGTCAGGAGGGAAGTAATTTATGAAGTTCTGAGTTTTCCCTCATGAATACTCATTGATTTGTGTCCTAAAACCTACATTTTTCTCATTTGCAAAAGTGTTTCACTGTATAATATATGGCTGTACTTATTTGGTATTCACGGCACAGTAATGCACGGAAAGAATACACACACACACACACACACACACACACTGTGACACACAGGAGTCACCGGTGCAACATTCCAGCATGCCCTCTGTCTCTGCACCCCTGTAATTCTACATATTGCTTAAAGTATGTGCTAATTAAATTTTCTGTCGGTTTGAACGAGAAATAAATAATCTGCAGCTAAAAGGCCTAATTGCGTTTGTCACATTGTGTCTCAGTGGCTGGTGCATCGGGAGCACAGCCGCTGCCCTTGCTCATTGCCATTCTGTCGTCCTGGCAAGCCCCCGCTCTGCCCCAGGTATCACCACGCGGCCATCTGGAGCCGACATCTGTCTCTCTATTGATCACAAGGGTTTAGCACTTGATCAAACAGACTGCGACAGGAAATTGCTCTTTTCCCCACAGAAAAGGCCAGTCGCCTGCGTGAGGGTAATAGAGTGGAACTGAGATGCAGCACCCGTGCGGTGGGCAGGCGGGCACAGAAACAGCCAGGCAGGCAGGGGCACGCCGGCGTCGGTCACTGTGGAGGTGGCGTGGATGGCACTTTGTCCACTGCCATTTTTTTTTTTCCAAGCTTCTAACCTTTCTGCTAATGCAGCAGCAGCAGCACCATCATTTGTGATGTTATACAGTACAAAAAAAAAACTCTCCAGATTCTGATTTACAGTCATACAATTGTGCGATTGTGTCCAGAAGGTACAACCATCAACTGATTAGAAAAAAAAATCCTGCCTTTTAAAGAGCAAAATTCATCTTTCAAGTCATTCAATAAATGTCTAAGCCAACAGCTGTCTGAAAGTGTTATAAAAAGCTGTATGCAAGTGAAACATGCTACATGATGAAGTACAACAGATGGTGGGAAATTAATGTATTTCTTCAGGAAGAAAAAAAACACTAGGGCTGCATTCTGATATCTAGAGAAGGTCTTTCTGTGACTGTTTCCAGAATAATTAAAATACACCACAAAGGGACATTTCTAGTAGTATACTTATTTTTTTTTTGTAAAGAAAATATCCACATTTTTTTTAGCATCTTTGTATGTATGTAGCTCCTATAATGGGAAATCCCAGAGCAGACTCCGGTTGTCTCCTGCTCACTTGTAACCCCCGTGGAGTTCAAAGCACTATTAGAGGCTGAGGTGAACAACTCCCTGAATGATGTGTGTTACAGTGTGTTAGCTGAGGCTGTGGTCCACATCCAAAATACTGGTTCCTATTTGCTCGGGCATGCTTTCAAGGCACTCGCTGTAACATCATGTTTAGCAAGTATGGACAATTTGATACTGAAGGTGACATTTATTCAGCATTGTAGAAAATATTTAATTGTTCCTGCAGAGAGCGAGATATGTTTCCCCTTGCCTACAGTGCTGGGATTGTCCTTTGGAATATGATGCAAATTTGGGATGAAGCAACTAATTTCATCCTTGCACCCCTGTGCACCCTGTCCACCCCCTCCCTCAATCCCCTGCCAGCCTCCACCTCCCCAGACTGGAGGATTCTGATTAATCGTGACCGCCTCGTTCTTTTTTTTTTAAATAATCTCACGGCACCACGGTGAGATGTGTGAGGTGTTGTGCCACTTTTGGCAAGCTGAAAAGATGTAGCCCAAGGAAGAACAAGTCGAAAGTATGAGGGGGGGAAAAAAAAAAAAATATGACCAGGGGATGTGATAAAAAATTATCAGTCAGTGTGTTTTCCTGTTTGGTTTTAATCTACATTTAATTAAATTCTTATCTGCTGTGTGCTTATGGCTGCATTTGAATGGCGAGGCTGCATTCATTATGAATGGTAAAATTGAACTCAGTACATTGTGTGTGGCCCAATAAAGAAACAAGACTCTTATTGCGGTGCATGCACAAGCTCCGACAGACATGCGGAAAAAATAAGTCAATTAAGATCGGTCTTTAAATTACTGCTGTATCAAAACAAGGGGCGGGAGCATGCTCTATAATAGAATCCTGACAGGGGAGAGAGCACAGTTGACTGTTGTTAATATACATCCCTTTTGATACAGCCAATTGTATTAGCCTGTTTATGGAATGCACACAGATGATGCGCACTAGATTTACTAGTCTGTCATGATAGTTCATAATCATCAGTGCTGGAGGGGGAGAAAAAAAAAAAGTTGACTTCCATGGATACAGAGGTCAAACGAAAAATGGCTGCAGCAGCATAATGAGAGTTCCTCATAAAGATTCTGCTGGTTTATCTGAATGCTAGAGGTCAACAGCAAAGGTCAATCACAGAATATTATAGACAATATGTGGACCAAAGCAGTTACCAAAGAGTTAAATCTGAGGGAGTACAGAGAGGAAATAAAAAGAGGATACAGCTCTAAAATTGTAATACTATTGACAAAAGACACACGGCTTATAAGGGGGCAGGCGGCACTTCATAAGCTAAGAACAATATCCCGTAGGCAGCAACCCGGAAAACGTCGAAAAAGACCCTGAGCCGATACTACAAAGTTGGGCCCCGGCAAAATCCCTAAATCTTCCCGTTTGCTTATTCCCAGCAGCCTGGGAGGAGAGGGAAGCTCCCTGCTGCCTGGCCATGTTTACAGAGCTGTTCTCATCTCTAGGCTGTGCTCATCCACGGCACTGACACACGGTGTCGACATGATTAGGGGTCTGTCTTTGCATAAGGCTGCGTGTGTGTGCGGGGTGGCGGAGGATCGGCAGATGAATGACTTTGGTGCATCGGAGAGGGATCACAGCAGATAATCGCTCCCGACTCCTGCGCCAGAGCTCTCAGATCTGGTCTTTAAAATAATGTTCAGAGTCAAGTCCCTCCAAAGCTGGGTTTTTTTTTTTTTCACAGGTTATCTTCTGCATTTTATGTTTGCTGTTTAAATCTTAACAGGACACAAGCAGCAAGGGAGAGAAAATATGTCTGAGTCGGAGGAAGCAAAGTGGAAATGTTATTGCGAGGGGTTAAGATTAGCCGTGGCAGTGGCTGACGAGATGAAGCTCCTCTCTATTCGATCGGCTTTCATTCCACGAGAGAAACTTGGGAGTGTCGAATTTAACCTTGCGAGGCCAGATTCCCGCGACAAGTGTGGAGTCTGACCTCGCTCTCAAACTGACAGCGTTCAAAGGCTCAAACGCGAGACAGACACCAAATCTACTTAACGACATTTAAATACAGACCACCACTGTAGCACACAGACAGTGGGAATACAGTACGACATAAATTCCACTATCATAAATACTGCTATCACCCAAACAGAGGAGCCATAAAGTACGGCTGCCTGTGTCTGGGACTATAAACCTCTGGCGTTACTCATAGGGAATAAACACACATGCACAATTTACTGCACGAGATCCCCCCTTTGTTTATCTTTTAAATAAGCACACTTTATCACTCTCCTGCATAAGCAAATTGCATGCAATGTGTGTTGTTTTAACATTTGATATGCTGTCCAGAAGATTCATTTCTCCCAACAAATTCAATTGTCTTTGCAATATCCTGCTGCCATAGGCATCAGGCCCCATCACCTGTTTGTTATCACTGGCCGTCCTGTTTGGGAGCTCTTGAAACGGTGCCATGGCATTGACTCACGTTAACAGCAGGTCTCTGAACTTCTCACGGCTGATGGCGGCGGCTGGGAAATTACGCTAACAACTAATTAACATCATAAAGAGCGCTTAAATGGACGGCCGACACCTGCAACCTTCATTTGCACATGCAGAATTACCTGTGTTTTTATTTTTGCAGATAAAGCATGCATTTTTAAACACCTTTTAGAATATTCATTTCCACGGCTGGCACCACTGTCCTTTTTAATGTGTACTGTAAAAAAAAAAAAAGAAAAAGCCACCAGGCCAAAATAATAATTGTCAACACCGAGTGCTGGCAGAATTCCTGAAGCTTTTTTTTTTGGGAGTTTGTATTCACCTTTAACAAAGTGCAAACTGCCATATCCTGAGCCCGAAATAACACTTTCCATTTCTAATTTCTATTTGAATGTAAAATATTTCCAGGCGGCAGACGTGGACCTCTAGTTACTGGTCCGAATAACAAAGTGCTGTCTGTCAGTCTGAGACACTTTGCTGGCTGGGTGAACTAAGCTGGTTTAGACTGACAAGTCTTCACAGCAGTGGCAGCCTCAGCTCTCACTGGCAGCCGCCTGGACTCTTCTCTCACTCCAGCTCCCAGACTCCGACTCTTTCACTGGAGATGACCACAATGCAGTCAAGTATCTGTATTCCCTCTCTGTATCTCTCTCTCTCTCTCTCTCTCTCTCTGTGTCTTTCCTTTAAAGGTTTGAAACAGCGGCTAAGTTTCACAGGACCATAATGCACTCACACCTCATTACAGAGCCACGTTATGGACTACAGCAGTAATACGGCTTTAATCTTCTCCAAATCGTTATAAATGTCAAGCTGGGGCCAGGGACTTCCCAGCCTACTGCACCAGTGGCTTAGTCTGCTATCCCCTCTTTCTCGTATTAGCTATAGCCAGAGAATTACACTCACTGCCAGATCCCCCGGAACTTTCAACTCTTTTGTTCCAACAGTCAATGCACCATTAACATACTCTTTGAAATTGCCTCCCCTACCCCTCCCCTTCCCCCCCCACAGAAAGCCCAAAACAAGCTAAATATGAAAACAGTTGATACTCATACCCTGCCACATACACGGCCCGTACCTCCCCCTTCCTTTTCCTTAGCCTCTCCTAATGAGACGCAACATCCCTGTCTCTCCACTGAAGGATCCAGACTTTCTGTGTGATAGAGAGACTGCGGCTGTTTATTAATAATGAATTTGGATGTTTGCGTGTGGAATGTTATCAGCGCGCACACAATCCCACCAATAGTTTGCCCTGATGGGGTAGCTGGGTTCCTCATTAGCAGAACATATTTAATCCAGAAGTTTCTTATCAAATGTCACACCTGCATCTCTAAATGGCATTTTCACATTCATTCGCCTGTATTTGGGAGATGAGGCTCCAAGGTGCTTTGCAGAGATTAAGAAGGAGAGAGAGTGCAAGCTTATTTTATCATTTAGCAGGTCTGGAAGGAATCCAAGGAGTTTTTGTCTTGTTGTTGTAATTAGAAAGCCTTTTAAGTGATAACGCCTGCATAGGAATATGAATATGTAGCGATCAGACCAGCCCCCCCCATCTCTCTCTCTCTCTCTCTTTCCCTCCCTCTCTCCCTCTCATTCTCTCAGCTTTTTAAATTGTTGAATGCTGAGTTTTTGTTCTGTGTACAGCAAGGATTAACTCAGAAGCTTCAAAAGTTTAATGAAAGACTTGAAAGTACACACTTTTTCCCTTGTTTCTGACTGTGACTGTTTTTCCTGAGCAAGAGCAGACATGACAGTTTATTTTTTTCTTTACTTTTTATCCTTAAAGCCATGAAGGATGGACTTCACCTTCCTGAGGACGTGCATTTAGTCGTTCCTTAACACAAGGACTAAATGAATGTTGAACCAAAATGAATATCATTATTAAATATTTTTATGGATCCAATAAATCTAAACACTTAGGAACACTAAGCTAACCTAATGCAGTCTATTACAGTCCTGCAATACCCCTCCCAGCCAATAATGGTAACCTAATCATCGTTCCTAATAAACTGAAATTTAAATGTATAGTGCTTTCTTGTGAATAGTATTTAGAGAGCTTTCCAGAGCAGAAACCAATTTAAAACCAGCGGCGAACTGAGCCTTTTCCTCGACAAAGAGAGAGAGAGAGAGAGAGGGAGAGAGGGAGAGAGAAAAAAAAGGCTAAAATATTTAACATTTGTTGTTACAATGCTCTTTTTTCAGACGTAGAAAATGGAGCAGGTGTGTAGTCTCCCTCTCAGTAGTGGCATTTAGTCGCTGTGTATATCCAGAAAAGCTGCTGCTAACCATCAGGCCAGAGATAAGTGCAAAACTGAGAAGTATTGATCCAGTAATAGTGGTTTGCGCTTTGACTCTGACACCTTAACCCTGCAGACATAATGTCATAGCCTCTTATCCTTCCCTCTTAACACAACCTACCTATCTGCCACGAGCTGTCACCTCAAGTAATACGCTTCTCAAATGCTCCCTTAAATCACTGAAATCATTGCACTTTCCGACATTATTTATTTTCCCACCTCTTAAAAGTGAAGCATGATTTACAGTTCAGTAAAAGCCTCTGCACCCTTACCCCCAAACCCCCCATCCCCCACACACACACCCCCACACACCCCCGCTGCCTCAGCTCCTCCATTTCAAACTAGACCCACTAGCGCATTCTGTCAAGGTAACTCCATTTGTACCATTGTAAGAGCTGCTATGTAGAAATGACTATGTTAGGGCTGTGGAATTGTGTTGGCTTACAGCGCATGACAAATACAGTCAAGCTACTCCCTGCATAGTGATCCCAGATGTATGCTGGTTTAGACGTTTTCATTAATTGAAAGCGTTACTGTGTAACAGTGCAGTATTACACTCTGGCAGGTATGAATAAAATCTAATACAGCTTAATTACTCTGTAGCTAAATATGCATTGTAGAAAAGCCTTATGTGGGACGTTTTATCTGTTGCGAATCACAAGTTTAAACCACCGGAGGGTGGGAATGATAATTAGTTGGGATTTAGGCATTCAGAATTCTAATAGAGGAAAAAAAAAAAAAATGCTTGAGTGAATGCAAACCTCTCTCTCACATACAATAGACCTCGGTGATCACATTAAGCCTCAAACTTTTTTTTTTTTGATCGATGTGATTCAAAAGGCTGCCATGAGAGTGGCTAGGCCATCGCTGAAGGATGCCAGACGTTGACATTATATGCAAATGTTGTTTATTATCTTGCAGGCAGCACAGATCCTGCCTCGGTTGAGGCTGGTGCAGCCCACAGCAACTTCCAAGCAAGGTTTTTACGCACAAGGGTTTCTAATTAGCTCTCTTAGGGCCGCAGTTAGTGCAGCACTTTTCACAACAGCCGTTGGGAAGTTGAGCAGTAACTCGGAGGGCTCCATATGTTGCCCACGAGGCCTGAGAGACAGACTAATCCTGCGTGTCTCACATTAGGAGACACAATGTGCACTCCTGAGAGCCGCCTTTCATTCGCCTGTAGACGCAGAGCAAATCTTTGGAGTGCCTCTATTTAAAAAAATGTAGACTTTTAAATACGACGCCCCTGATGCAAAGAGATCGATTCAAAGAAAAATAATGATGCACCTGTAAATACAACACAGGGGAATGTCATTTCTGAATTTTAACTTCATCCCCGCAGGCTACTCAGAACAACAGTTTGAGACAGTCAGTCGACAAAATACAAACTCTAGAAGCCAGAACTTAATCAACAAAACATTCTAATGACATATTTGCACTGTGGTGCATGTGCAGAGAGCGCAGGCCAGAGTTAGTCTTACTAAAGAAGGTCTACATGCTGTAGTACTCGTATTAGTTCACATGTATTTGTAAAGTGCTTTTTCTTTTTTTCTTTTACTAATTTCACGTAAACGTACTGTAAAGGAGTGACTCTCTCTCTCTCTCTCTCTCTTGCGCCTCAGCTATCCCTCATCTCCAGGAATGCACCGAGCTTCCATTTCAAAGCTCTGATGATCTTCTGTCTCCTTTAAAAGCTGATTTTCTTTAACTGAAGCCATAGTTCACCCTCTGCCAGTGCTCTTTCTTTTTGCGAATTGCTATCTCAATTTTTCTTCCTTCACTCTCAGTCAGTGTGTGTTCTGCTTTTGACCCCGGCAGCACAAAGAACACACACACACACACACACACACATATGTATATATATATATATACTGTATTATGCCTCATTTAATGAGGCATCACACTGGGTTTCCTCAACGTATTGTCTCTCGCACCTTATCCAGCCCTTCATCTTAAAACTTGGCATAAATTAGAACGATAATGATCACGTGTCTGCCGTTAGCCACAAATGAAGTGGTTAGCGCAGAATAAAAATGGGGGGTGAAGATAAGACTGAGATCTTGTGTTGATTCATAAAAGGGTAGGCAGATTGTTGTAAAATGGCAGATAGGCCATGCAAATTGGGCGCCGACATCATGGGGCAATGTTATTACCAAATTAGCTTCTGCTAAATTCCCGCCCATCCAGATCACAACCCGGGGAGGAATGGCAGAGAAAGGACGCTATTGTGTGTTGCTCAAAGAAACACTTCAAATTATACAGAGAACACTGATGCTGCTTTTACCTCGGAGATGTATTTGCTTTTAATTCACACATTTGATTGTGACATTTTAAACAATCGCTCTATTGAGACTCAAGGCATTATGGGCCAAATGGCGGTTCTGAGTAAATAGAAAATGGGAGGGGACGGCGTGCAGATAAGAAAATACAGTGTTTGTTCAAGTTAAATTTGCTGCGACTGTTGGCTAAGGAAAGTCTTTTGTTCTCAGGTGAAGTTTGGTCTCTATCTGCTGTAATGTTAAGTCACAGCTTACAGCTTAATAGTTCTGATGCTGGGTGGAACTGGTGGCGAAAAGAGATTTTTTTTTTTGGTAAACTTGAAAAAGAGAATAGGGACAACGGCCCACTTGCCGAAGACAATTATTATTATGACACATCGCAGGCCGAGGCAGCGTCACTTCTTTCTGAAGAAGACAAACTGGTCTCTTGAATCTGGGCTGTCACTGGGGGTAGGGAGCTCTTGTAATTTGCAGAACTGAATCCATGGAGCGGGCATAAGGGAATAAGTTGGAAAGGGAAGAAGACAGAGAACAAACCTGGCAGGCACGTTGAGGCCATGCCAGTCCTGCCTGCGCCACGCGGTGTGGCAGGGGGGCAGTGCCAGGAAATGTGGCAAGAGGAGGAAAGATCAAACAACAAGGGCTGCAGATCTCCACCAATCTGCTCTGTATTAATGTCAGAGCCAAGGAGCAGCTGAACCAGACGTGATCCACAATGTGTGACATTGATGCATGCATGCGTGTGTGTGTGTGTGTGTGTGTGTGTCTCTATATGACCATTCAAACTGGACCAAATTCATAATGGCCCGGTGGTGTGAGAGACAAGTCAAATCTGTCATAGATTGTGAAACATTTTTCACCAACTAGCCCTCAGAAACTTGACGACGACAGAGACACATAAAGAGTTTTGCTTTGCCGTGACACCTCTAATTAAAGAGGCACGCGAGATTCCGTTCTGCGATAATTCGCACGTGTCTCTCCATGTCAGACACGCCGAAGCCTATGATGGAGTGGTGGGAACCTGGTGCCTGTATCGACACGCCTCTCGGCTCCAGTGGGCCGCACACCCAGGCCCGCATCCTGCTCCAAAAACTTATTCTGTATAGCTGCAATAAAGCAAGCAGACGGAAAATGAGCTCCACGCTGCCATTGCTCCCTCACGGACAGATGGCAAAATTAGACAATATGCTTTCCAAAATTACACTGAAATCACATGGCTGAGTGTCTGCCTGCCTGCCTGCCTGCCTGCCTGCCTGTCTGTGTGTCCATCCTGCTGCCTGTCCATCCTGCATGGCATCCCAGCCATCTTTGCCAGGGTGTGGCGTCTGGACAGGGGCAGCACGGTGTTGGGATGATGAGGAGGACAGAGCCAGCCTCGTTGCTGCTGATTGATATCGGAGTGCTGCGATGGGATGGAGGGCCAGCAGGCACATCAGTGGATGTGGGGAAGAGAATAGGGGGGTGGTTGTGGTGGTGGTGGTGGTGGTGTGTGTAGTAACTTCTATGACAATACATGATGAACAGCCTGCTATTTGGAGTGCATCCGCGGGAGCCAGTTTGAAGCACTGGGTCCTTGGAGAGACGTAGGAGGAGAGCAAATGTTTGAGGAGCAGGACTCTGCAACTGCTGAATGTCCCAGAGCTCCGTGCATGTTGGGAGTGACACTGAGTATCTAATGACAATATTAGCCTCTATGCCTCACTGCCTTTTTGAATAGAATCTTTAACTGGAGGCCGATAATGGTATCTACAAGTGATAGCGACGTCTCTGCTGCAAACTTGGGATTTGGTTCGCTGTTTTTCAGGGAATCTCTGTGCAAAATCTTGTTTGAGGAAATGACATTATTCCTGCACGCGGTGTGAGATAGACTTGCAGAAGTTGGCAGCGTCACTATTTTTGTCATGTTAATCATTTTGCCTACCTACCTCCTGCCTTCCAAAATAATAATAATAAATTAAATAAAAGGAAACCCCCCCTTTTTTGTTGCCGTACAGAGAGATCACGTACTGTGCCTCAATTTGAAAGTAACCCAAAAGAAAAGACAAATATGATGCAGATGAACTTCAAAGCTTTGAATACATTTAAAACTCACCTCAAGCTCAGCAGCGATGATTAAATAATAATAATAATAAAAAAACCTACTTAAATTTTCTGAATAAATGTAAAAACAGCAATTATGGATGAAAGTGGAGCTACAGATGGCAGGACAGTCTGATTTTGGACTGACTCATCAGTGTCGCAGCCAAAGTGAACAAACATTCGGAAGTTACACCGTGGCTAAAAGAGTTGGGACTGAAGACACTAATGGTATATATTCAGTAGACTGATCACAACCACAGACTGCTCATTGCCGGCTTTGATTGGCCTCCCGGTCTGTCGCTTGGGAGAAACCTCAGTCCCTTTGGTGACAGCTCTGTCTCTGTCTTTGTGCCCTGTTCAAGCAATTACGCCCAGCTACATGTTTTCGACAGGGAGTGGATGAAGAAGGTTGGGGGGAGGGAAGCGGAGGAGAAAGGGAGCATCATCTGAAAAAGTCATTTTGGCGCTGCACTCTTCAGTTCCGGTCATGCTCTGTACCGACGCAAATTAAAACCTCCCCAGTAGCCTATGTAAATATGCTGCCTACTTTGCTGCGCTTTAATGAGCCATGATATGAAAGACACCTAAAACCAATGGAAAATCACTGGCCACTTGAAGGTGGGGTGCGTCTGACAGGTGACAGGTACAGTCGGGTTTAAGACGGGGCTAGATTGGGGGCATTCAGGAATAATCTGAAACTGTGAGCTTGGGGAGAGTAACCAGCTTTTTTACCCTCAGGCATTTCAAAGAATTCTGGGTGGTGGTGGTGGAGAGGGAGACAGGGAGTAGGTGGGGATTGTGTATGTGTGTGTGTGTGTCTGGGTACCTGGTGTGCACTTATTTTTAAGGGGGGGTGGGATGTTTTTAGGTGAGGAGTGAAAGGAGACGGTTACTATGTCTCCTGCCTTGAGACATAGTTCATTGTCACCAACTTAAAAATGTACATAATTTCCCTGCGTGCACACACACACACACACACACACACACACAGACTCACAGCCCTCAATCCTCTAATAACCCGTCTTCTGAAAAAAAAAACCTTACAAGGATTACCTATCTGGAAATCTGCTTTGTATGCAGAATGTGATGGCGGAATGGAAATGAGCAACTGTTCAAGATGGCGCCTACCAAAAAGGGAACCACATCTGCACAAAGCGATTAATCCAAAACATTCAGAGGAATCTCAAGTCATTTGCAATATCACAGAATCCATAATCAAGATTCACTGGCAGGGAGTGAGTCTGCAGGCGCAGAGTCAATGCCCAGTTCAATGAGGGCTGATGGGATGTATAATTTCATGACAGATGCACACATTCACAGGGGAACGCGGGGTCATTTTAACATTCACTGGCAAAAAAAAATACAACAACTTACACTGGAAGGGAAATACACACCCAATTATTAACGGGTGAAAGGAGGCAATATGCAAAATGTTTGTTCACTGATAGCAGAGTATTCATAAAATGCAAATGTTACATTATATACAAAATGGAAACATGCCCATGTATTGTGTCTGTTTTCAAAAACACAGCATCCTATGTATGTCTGTATGTATGCGTCTCTAATTGGACAAATCCCTGTGTATGCATAACATTAATTAGGACGATTATGTTTGTTGTAAACATTATGGGTTTATTTGTTGTAACCAGTGACTCGCTGTGAAGACACAGACCACTGTGGTCTTCACAGGGAGGAGACAATTTTATGTGTGGCAACGTGAATGCAAATGGGACAAACAGATATATCAATTTCTATTTATTTTTTTTTAATCTGTGGCGTGGTTTGTTGGTTTCAGCACTGCCGAACCAAGCTAAATCCAGTCTTTAAAACCATGCAGCGGGCTTTAAAGGTGTGAGCCGACTGATGGGCTGGTGAGATTCACTGTTGTTTAGCCATAACTGACTGTTGAACTCGCGAGGAAATGGGAATCAGAGGAACATGCCAGTGGGGTGCCTTATGAATTTAGACTACGTTGAGATTCAATATTTTAGCCAAAACACACACACTCTCCTGTGAACTGTCAACAAATGCAGCCCAAAATACACCAGAGGCGCTTCGTAATCATGCATGTAGTTTTACACTGGAGCCGCTTTGACATCACATGAATAGCTTCTTTGCGGTGAAGGTAAGCAACAATGATATTATAATGTGTTTTAGTCAAGATTACACATTTAAAAATGCTCTAATTGTGCTCATTTTCTGGAGCATTTTATTTTTACTGTATTGCTTAAAATCTTCTTCACAACCTGATTGTAACCAATGGAAAATGTCAGTCAGCTGTGGAACAGACAGGCCTGTAAAAGCACTATCCAATCACATCGACCGGCCCGACACAATGGTCGAAGGGACTGTGACTCATCATGGATGTGAATGATGTCTGCTGAAGGTGGTAACCGTCAGTTGGCAACATGTTGTTTTATTGGTTTTGTACTTCCTCTGTCCTGAGTAGTTGAAAATATTCATTAGACACGTTGAGCCTCCTGCTCCCCATTCAAGAATTTAAGACAATGAAGTGAAAAAGTTTATGGTTGCTGCTATGTGTAGAGGCCGAGACATTTACTGTATCTGACCACTTTGGGTTCCGTGTAGCCTGCTTCCTCTTTACAAGAAGCCATCTCTTGCCCTGGCAAGTTTGCGCGACCTTGTGTGGCTGAATAAGACTGTAAAATTGATTCAGCTCCTGTAATAAAAGAGCACACACATTATCAGCATTCTAATTATAATTAATACAAGCAGCAGAGGCAGGCCCATTATTTACGAGGGAGGCCCGTGGTAAGCAAACACAATAATAATCTGCTCCATATTTTTATTGATATGTTGATGAATGGCTCTCTTTCACACAAAACAGCAATGGAATGTCTCGGTGGCCGATCGTACAAGTGCTGATTATTTCACTGGCAGTTTCCTTCACCCCCACTCACCTCCCGCCTCGCCTTTTCTTCAGCCTCACGCTTTTAAGTCTATGATTAGGCCTTTGTTTGTATCACCTCAAGTCCCTGACTCTGAACCACATTACTGAGCGCGAGGTCAGGTGATAAGAATCAGCTGACCTCTACTGTGGGAGGTGAATTGTCAGAAATTCAGTGCAACAGCAAAATCACACAAATGTCCACATAGCCAGCGCATTCATTCATTCATTCATTCATTCATTCATTCATTCAGCACATAATATGAAAAGATGTCAGTCTGAAGGGAGGAAGCCACAGATTCTTTTAAATTTTGCGTCTGTTGTCAAATTTTGGATTATTTAAATCGTACAAACACAACATTCTTTCAGATTCTATGGGAACTTAACAAAATGTAAAAAGTAAATAATATTTATAATTACGGTTTTTGATTGTTTGTCCTTCTTCAGTCTTTTCCAATGCTGCTGTTCAAAAAAACTTTTTTGCAAAGATAAAATCACTGCTTTCTCTATGGATTATATAGTCATTACAGCATGTAGAGTGCTGGCAAATAACAAGAGAATACTACAATATTAAACACTCTCTGAATATTTTCTATCCAATGAATATCTGGTTTACCAGGCACAACCCCATAATCAAAGAATAAAATAAAAAGACAGCAATCTTCATATCTAGGTTATCCTTTATAATTAGGTGTCTATGTATCTTATGCCATTTCCCCTGTTTGATAATTGTAGTCCATCCCTTCTAATTTTGCAGAGAGTCAGACAAAATGCTTATTTGTGCCTATCTTCCTTATTAATTCTCCTCACAAATCCTTGATTATTTTCCAATCCTTTTCTCTGATATCTCTGGCTCTGTTTGTCTATTTCACTCACTCCTCCACTGAGCAGTCTGCCTTCCTTCTCAATCGCCTGTTTTGTTTCCCATTTTAATGAACAGTTGGATTCTTTTATTTCTCTACAAGTGCTGGATTTGCCTTATCACCCCCCATCCCTTTGAGGGTTGCCAATTGGTTTTATCCACGGATGTATCATTTCTTAGGCTTCCTCTTTTTTTCTCCACAAAGAGAAAGAACCACTCCGTCAACAAGCCTCTCCGGAGCCAGAGATTAAAAACCTCAACATCACCTACCTTCCAGCGCTACTCCCAACTGGTTTGTGTAAAACTCAATTAAACTTGTCCCCACTGAATTTCACATTACAGTACATTAAAAGGAAATTCTTCAAGCGTGATGACAAAGCTCAAACCTAGCTTCAGAGCCGCTATTTAGGAGCTTTCCTAAGCGTTGTAGTCTTCGGGGTTTTAGCCTCGTGTCGACGCAAAAGGCGCCGAACGCAAAGACAAAGAGAGGGTTTTTTTTTCTTCTTTTGGACGTGATGAAAAAACAAACTTTATGATGCATTTATTTACAGAAGCGCTCAAAGTCACAGCATCTGCTTGATACACCGCACACAAATGACAAGGCCCGAGTCTATCAATTAGCCCCCAAACCAAAGGTAAAATGCGTCGTTTTAATGATGAAAGGTAAATAATTTCAAAGCTCACCGGGACATAATGATAGTTATCAACCGTGTGACATTAGCCATCTTTGTAAAATACAGATGTTAATCTATCGGGAGTTTGCAGTTTTGATCTCAATTTCAGAGCCCCAGCGAGTCGATAGCAATTTATTCCACCGCCTTCATACAATCTGTCAGGGTGAAAAAGGGAGTGATCAGTGAAGCGGAACACTGACGCAAAGAAACATCGCAGGTCGATGTGCGTGTTAACTTCATTCACATGCGATAATGTGCTTTCAACTACCTGATAGTAATTCAGGTGGTGGTGGTGGTGGTGGTGGGGGCGATCCTTAAGATGTTGTCAATTTATATAAAGCACCGACCCTTTTGTAGTTTGTGTTTTCCTACTGAGTGGGAGTGAATCAGCCCGCACAGAAAATATGGAGGGTTTTCTACAAAGCACAACAAGAGGGGAGAAAGGGAGGCTTGGCTTTGCTTCAGCCAGGTCGGCTTTACAAGAGGAGAATGTGGAGATGCACTCCTCCTCCTCCTCCTCCTCCTCCTCCTCCCCTTCAGTCTTTCTCTTGTTCTCCTCCATGTAGCCATCCCTCCCTGCAGCCCAAGAATTTAAGGGCAGCTTTGAACCCTCTCAGTGTTCCTCGACACTGTACAACGTGTGTGTACGCTCATCTCGCTGTCAGCCACCCGAAGGTGTTTTTCGTGCTGAGATTAGTGGATGAGGTGCAGTCTATGTTTTGGGCCAAACATGCCCATCCTTTGACATGAGGGCGGACTCTGACTCTGACTGGGCTACAGACCAAGATCACTCCCCCTTGTCTCCTCTATCCCCAATCCTCTCCAACACATGACATGTGTCACTGCCACTGATCTGCACGGGAAGATACGCACAGTTCAAGGTCAGGGCGAATCCCGAAAGCAGAGGGAAGGGAGGGAAAAATCTCTAAGACTCTCACACTGAATTTGTCTTAAATACTTAGCATATTTCATAATGTGAACTCTCTATTAGCCAAAGATTGTTGCTGCAGTAATGAAATGGATATGTCAATTTTCTTGTTAAAAAAAAATAAAAAAATATATATATATATTTTTTGTACAGATAAAATTCATGTAATTTTCATATTTTTTTTCTATTTCACGGCACAATAGGCAGCGAGGAACTAAAGTGATTATACATAGCCAGAGTCAAACTCCAGGGCTGTTATCTGTTATAGTTTAATAAATCAACACAGGGAGAACAAGGGTGCACAGAAATTCTGTTACCATGGAAGAGCTGTTTTTAGAGCTAAGTATGTTTGATAAGATGAAAAAAGGCGATAACATATTTAAACAGAGGTTTGTAAATGGAATACATGGATGGATAAATCAAGAAGTCTCTGTGTGTGCGGGTGTGTGTGTGTGCGTGCGTGTGTGCGCTCGCACTTCCTGGGCAACAGTGAACTTGAAAGTTTTTTGCCAGTGACAAAAATATTATACAGACCAAAATGCATGTGAGGCCAGGTTAACTCAGGGGTGTAAAGGGGGTGACCGTGTAATTATTTGCCACTTACAATGTCCTACACTTTAGATTTGTGAGGATGGTGAGCAGAAAATCTGTTTACCATGGAGCCGAGTTCCTCGCGCTGCTCTGTGCGGATGGAGTCTTTGAATAATTCATAGTGAGCCATAGGCATATGCAATTGAAAAGTGTTGGTGAATATCACACCAAATATGGCATCTTCTATTATGTGCAGTGTGCCCGCGATGCCCACAGACCTCACATAATGTAATTGGATAAAAGTCAGATTCTGCATATTGGGAAGCTAAATAAGGTGACGCTATTTGTCTGAAAGGTGCTAATTGACTCAAAGGCAGCTACAGTAACTGTCTTCATACATTTATCTCCAGCACCTCATTACTTTTTTTTTTGTGTGCGGTTACAAGAAATAAGTGGAATAAATTTACTTCCTGCAACTTGTGTGCAGAAAGCATGACCTCTACCAAGTAATGCACGGGGACTGGGAGGGGGGGGTGGAGCGCGTCTTAAATTAGAAAGTCATTATTGTGATCTGGTCCAGCAAAGATGTTTTTGTTGTCGTCTTGCCTCTTGTTGACAACGTGTCCCATCAGGATGTTACTGACTAAAACAATATGACATGTGTTTTACATATCAAAACTGCCAAGGCCTTTCATTCCAAGAGATTTCATCTCCGCTGACAACATTTTTATTGACAGGTAAAGCCATGGAGATTAGACTCGTGTCTAATTAGTCTCCTTCTCCACAGTCGTGTTTACACACCTGAAGCCCCGTGACAGGAGGGCGATCCTCGCAAAGACTCCTGCTGGTGACACGAGTCTTCAGATCCTTTGTGGGAGTAAAAGTAGCTGCAACACTGCAAAAGTTCTCCTTTGCAAACAATAGTACTGAAAATGGTTCTGACGTTTATAATGAATATGAATCAAAAGTAGAAAAAACCCAGCTCTATTGAATTTAATTGATATTATACAGAATAACATTAGATTATTACACACATTCATGTTAATGTAGCTTTTTTACTCTCATAGTTGGTGGAAGTGGAACAATCCTTTGTCACTATTTTACATAAGGCTACAACTAATTCTTATTCTCACCCTTTCTCTGTTGGAATTTCTGCATCAATCCATTTGTTGTTTGCGAGAAAATAGATGGCAAAGCGATCCAGGGGTCAAAGTGAGACTCCCCGGTGTCTCCTTTTGTCTGACGAACAATCCAGAACTCTCAATTATTCCGCTTACCTTGATTTCAAACAAGGGCAATGCTGCGAGTCTTCACACGAGTGAAGCAGAAAACCAAATCATTATTTAGTTTCTGATGAAAAATGGCTTGAACAATGACGAATCGGTTATTAAAAGCAGTCATGGATTAGTTGTTTTGGTTAACGGTTAGCTGGTTAATCTCTAAAACAATACCTATGCATCTTCTTCTCTTTTTCCAATCGTAGCTGTTAGATAAATGTAGAGGCACCACTTGTAAACACAGCCACTTCCATTTCATCACTAAAGGTAACATGGTGAAGAGGAAGAGGGGATGATGATGGATGTGGTCGCCGTCTCACTGTAGAACGGAGTCGGTAGGTAGGCTTGCTAAATTCCTGACGTGAAATATTACCTGCAGCTCTCAACAGAGCAGACCTGTGTGGATGGTGGGAGAGATAGCATCCATCCATTCAGTATGAGACGCAAACAAACAAACAAAAGCTCCAAGACCCATGACCCGACAATGGAACTACAACTGATAAGTTCCAATTTCTCCCTCTTCTTCTCCTCTTCTCTCTCATTTCTTTGAATAGGGTTTCTCTGCCTTTGGCCCCAGTTTCACCTTGCTACGCCTGTGCCCTTCTATTAAAGGTGGTAATGGCTGCCAACTTCCCTCAGGCCTTCTTTTTAATATTTGTCACTCATGAAAGAAAAAGTGTGGAGCGGTGGGGAGATGATAAATCTTACTTTTGCCAGCTAAGGGCTTCTATCTCCCAAACAGAATAAATTCCAGTCTAAAACACTGCTGTGCGCATTAGGAAGCTGTGGTTTTAAGCCTTGTCCGCCATGATCAAACCAGGATTTATGAAGCATCATAACTCCCGGCAACATCCAGCGGCTTATTAATTTTATATATTTCTGTCCATTCCCTGATATTCCCAGCCTTGACAGTCACTCAAGATAAGCCAAAAGCATTCTGACAGGATGGAGTGTGTATATATTTTTCACTGTTCTGCTGCTCCCCTCCAGTTGAATAGGTTTAGCAGAAACCTTGAGTCTGCCGCCGTGTGATTTGTTCTGTGGCTTTTGTCTTCACTTGCAACTTTCCCATTTATAAGGGCCCTTAAATCAGCCCCTGAACTCTGCTGAGCCGTGAGAACGGGCCAAGCAATGACAGAGAAACACACCGGAAACACCTTTTATTTTTTTCTTTGCATATGTATGTGTGTCTGAAAGTATGTCTAAGCACAGAGAAAGGCAGAAGGTCAGAGGAGAGAAGGAGGTGATTGTCTCCCCTGAAGTATCACAAATGTGATTGAATTTTAATCAAAACATTGATTAATCACCCTTTACAGGCCGCCTGCTCTCTGATATGACAAGGCAACATGCTGATAGGGCGTAATATAACTAGAGTCTCCGACTTGATTTAATGTGGCCCACACGAAAAATGAGGAAGAGAGAGAGGGAGAGAGGGAGAGAGGGCACTTCTTTATGTAATGATCACATATGTTCACATCAATAAAGTGCTAACCCATTAATGGAAACACTACATGAAAGAGGACGCACCCTCGGTGAGCACAGACATCAGTACCACCTCTAACTCTCCTGACGGCTGCCTCACTTTCTCTGACATGACGTGCACTAACAGAACAGGATCCTGACAGGCTGCTTTAAGATAAATCCACTAACCTCCTGAACCCCAGTTTCCACCTCATTCTCCCCGAAGTAGCATGTGGGAGGAACATACAAGCCCTGCACGGACATTTCCCATAATGCATTTTTGTTTCTGCTCCTTTGAAGCCATGCTCAGTGGCTGATGTATTACATCCGACGCAAATGATGTCAAACTGATTTCACCACAGTTTGACGTGAACGCGTTTGTCATTTTTGTCATTCAGAAATGAAAAAACATTATTTTTTGTCTACATTTTATCAATTGTTCCCATAGTAGAGGTTTCTTTTCCAAGTCCCTCACCCATGCCTTTTGAATATATTATTATAAATATCTTCCTTTTAATATCAGTGTACCTTAAGTTATAATTGGTGATCAGTTGTCAGTAATGTTTTTATCCATCATTCTGAAATTTTTTTTACCTTCAAAATGAATATATTGAACACTGAGAGGGTTCTGATAATCCCTGCAGCGGAATTGTTGCAGACAGTGACTGAGCCTCTTCTCTTCTCTTCCGTAGAAACAGCTGCAGGTCCACTGCTTTTCTTAAAAAAAAGTAACGCTTCTTCGTATTTTCTGAAACTGTCGGAAATCCTTTTTTTTCCCACTAACAAACACAAGCTGTCCTGAAGTCTCCACAAGCTCCTCTCAGAGCCCCAGACTCAGATGCCGCCTCTGATTTTTTTGGTACCCTGCACATCGTCTTCCACCTTCATTGCTCTTCCAGCTGCCTGCACTTTGGCTACAACCACAGCCCGGGCTAACAGGCCACAGTGGCTATCACACCCAGCAGCGTCTGACTAAGACCCTGGCATTCACTAGCCAGCTCCAACCCCAGTGACTGAAGTATGCAGTGGTGAGGAGGCAGGCAGGATGTAATCTCCAGGAGCTGTTGATACAGGGAAACACACAGGTTTTGGGTCAAAGGGATTAAAATGGCGGAGGCACTGGTTGTAAGAAGCACAGGGGCTGTGGAATAGCGGCGGGAGCAGCGGGCGAGCCACCCCATAACATAGAGTAGTGGGGAGATTACAGGGAAAATGGCGTACGGGGGATTCCTGTAAGGAGAAGGGAAGGAGTGACTCTGAATGGCATTGGAACATAGCATTAGCACCTGCTATTCAGTACTATGCAGGCTTAGTGAGCTCAGGGCATCAGGGGAGGTGGTCATGTTTTCTGCTGCTCGGGTGATGCTCCATTTCTATAGGTGACAGGTGTATGGGGGAAACGCGGGTGTAGAATGGGGGGGGGGGAAGAGGTTGCAGTGTCACTTCTCTGTAACTGTGTCTAAATAATGTCAATCCCAGCGAGAGAAGAAGAAATTCTAATCTTAAGAGGAGGCCAACTCTGCTAGGTAACATCGCAATGAGGTTTCCACTGAGGCCTTCATGCTTATGCAAACCTCACATGCTTTGGAAAGAGTTCCATCAACAAAACATGTCAATCACCGCGCCGTGGAGAAGGGGGAGAGATACGAGACTGAAACCTATCTCACACACACCAAAAATACTGTACTCACAGCTTCCATTTCACAGTCTGTGGGAGAGCGGGGTTCAAAAATCTAACATCATTTTTTTTTTTCCTTTTTTTTTTTTTCAATCCAGCTATCCAAGGGCTCAGATTCCAGTTACATTTCACATTGAATAGACTTGTGTTTCCAGCAGTCTAGACCTCTTCTAGTATGCTGGCTAGTGGAGCGATGACAGATTGGTTTCCACTCACTGCACGGGGGAGCACAATGGAGTGGCTTTGACAGAGTTAAGAGAAACAGTGCATCAGTACACCCTCCCCACCACCCTCAAACCCCCACACACACACACACCCAATCTCTTTTTCCTCAAACACACACCCAACCCACACACACACACACACACACACACACACTCTCTCTCTCCCCTTGGCTTAGAGAATGGATGGCCCTGTCTGACCTGGACACACTGATGTCTAGTCCTCCACACTACTGTACCTACAGCACGCCTGTCTGCTCCCACACTCACACACACACACACACACATTCACACGCACACAAGGAACAGGGGCACCCATCTCTGTCACCCAGCGCTGACAGGCAGAGGTCAGCAGAGCCCAGGAACTGAAGCAACCTAATGGAGGTAGAGTTTAGCTCCTGAGCAGCCAGTATCACTGTCACGATGATAATTTACAGACCCAAAATTGAAATCACAAAAACAGGCTGTCAAAAAAAAAACCCTGAAATTGTCGATGTCCATGGCCAATGTTCAGTGCTTCTACAGGAGGCAGTGAATGTTTTGCTTTTTTTTAATTTCACGTTGTAGTAAAAATGAAAAGCAACACTGTGTTGTGAGAGGTGGGCACTTAGAACTGGAATATGCATATTTTTGGTCCAAATCCAAATCCATAATGACCTGGGAATGAGTCGCAGCAGTCAACACTGCTCAGGGAAAGTTGGTTTGGTTGTTGGATGTTGTCAAATAATGACACATTTTATATCAGTCGGCGTGTTTACATGCATGTTAAAAGTCCGATTTTAGAGAAATACAGCGCCACCTACGGAGGCGGAGTCAAGCGTACACGGCCAATAAAGCAAGTTTTTTGAGCTACAGCTCGATTAAACTGTGCATGTAAACGTACAGAGTGAAATTGTTGATATGTGACTTAGGTGTCCCAGACATACATAGAACAGTTACTAGTGTTCATCATGTCATGACCATAACCATAACCAATCATACCTATTATTAAACCCTAGTTTGTTTTCCATGTAACATTTTGACTCAGTCCTCCCTCTGTTCTCTCGTCTCAGATTAGCAGACAGAAACACTTCAGTATCTTTTTTTATTCAAGGCAACATGAGGCTAGAGACTTAGAATAAAAACAGAGCTGGCACGCTGCATTTCCTAAATGAATGTAAGTGACAGCAGGATGAGCACGGAATGCAATAATGTTATTGTTTCATTTGAATCAGTCATTATCCTCCAAACTAAGAGTCCAGCATGATCTGTGCCTTATCCTCACATTTGCCATTACCTTTAGTATACACTGAAAACACGTGACGGCGAGAGCTGTTCCAGTCCAGTCTTTAGATTTTGGATCACTGACATTAAAAACTGGCACACTAGACTGTCAAAAACCGACCTTGATTGCAGCTATTCTGGACCAAACAAATTTCCACATCTTAAAAGCTCGTCACGGAACCAACCTCGTTCATCCCCGTGTCCTTACCCATGGCATTGGAGTTTAAAGAGGGGTGGGAATGACTCAGATCCTTTGACCAGATTGCATGATAAAACAACCCAAAGATAAGGTTCTTGTGCTAGAGGTGGCTTGCTGTTGTGCTCCTCCATGAGTTGCAATGAGAAAAGAAAAACGTGTGATATCACACTGATACGGCACTCTAAAGACTACGAGGCGATGTGTTTTTGTTTTGTTTTTGTGTTTTTTTTTCTCTCCACACAGGTGGATGTACAATCAATAAAATGGATTAGCTGCAAAAGTATGTATAAAGGTTATCGCCGGGTTCTCCTACCTGAACACAGCACCGACCCCCAAAACAATTTTGTAATGTGTCGAGTTCTTTCTTCGAGAAAGGAAATCTGATTAAGTTTTGCTCAACCTAAAGATTGATTTGCAGTGGTTTAAACATTATCGCAGGAAAAATGGACCCTGCGCTGATAGAACCCACACAACTTGAATGGAATTGTTCTAAGTCCATCCTCTCAGCCTGTGGTATCATTGTAACAGTGAGCGTGTTGTACGTTTTTCTTCCACTAAACTCCTTTTTTTTTTTTCTTCATTCAGTATGATCATCGCCTCGTTCCATCAGCGCGTCACTTTCACCTGGACTCAGTTTCACTTGTTTAGTTACACTCGCTGCTGCAGAGTCCTGTGTCAACCCTCAGAGAGACTTTAACCGTGTGGTTTTCCATCACGCTGACTGACGATCTAAACACCCCTCCACCCCAGTGATTCCTCTATCGCTCTCTCTCCATCTCTATTGCTCACTCTTTTTCCTTCTCCCTCACACACACACACACAACACACCCACACACACACTCTGTGACCCTCCTCAAGCCTGATAAAAAGACACCCACCCAAAAGAAGCTATGATGCTGCAGCACTTTCCAGCTCTCAGCTTTTGTCTCTGATTATCCCTGCACACACACACACACACACACACACACAAACACACACGCACTCTCTCTCTTTCCTCTCTCTCTCCCTCTGACCAATGGCATCCAGCAGCGGGGCTTTATCCTAAAGCACACTGACAATGCTTTTCACACCTACTTACCACAGCAGAGATGGGGGTGGTGGGCTGGATCATACCCAGGCCTAAAAGCAGGCTAAGGGTTTTTAGAAGACACACAGAATGGACTCTTTAATTACTGACTCGAGATCCTGCAGTAGATTTAACAAAAAAAACCTCGCAGAGGCTTATTTTCATATCCGCAGAATTGTTCAATGAATATAAAAAACGGGTCATTGATTACGCTGTTCAAGCCGAGAAGTAAAATCTACAAGTACATACACTATAATCACATTAACTCGCAGTGATTAATGTAATAAAGTGTGATCTTTCTTCCCCATCTGTATTGAACACATTCAATACTGCGGGCACACGCTCCAAATATTAAGACGTGGCTCCTAACAATCCACTTAAGCGGTTCTGAGCACAAAGACACGGGAGAAAGCGGTGCAGACAACTCGTGTAACATGTTCATACTGTGTAGACAGAGCAAGTGCACACGCACCGACGGGAAAGTGGGGAAAGTAATCAAAAATAATGGCTTCTGATGACTGTGCAGCATTTTGGGAGGATTGGGGGGATTGGGGGGGTGCAAGTGACTGTATGTGTGTGTGTGTGTGTGTCTCTCCTCCCAGACACACTTTCAGCCCTCCTGCATGATCAATACCAAAGCATTTCTCACCATTGATTATACAATTATAGAGAAGTTAAATCTGTGACACACTCTCATGTCGGAGCGTTTACCAATGCAGCAGCCTGTGGAGATGGAGAGGAAGGAGGAAGCCTCCTCTTCACTCTGTTTCTTCTTTTTTTCTTCCTCTCTTTTAACAAAAAAAAAAAATGCTTAAAGCGAGCACACACTGTAGTCCAGGTACTTCACTCAGATGATTATAATGCCACGAGGGTGCAATACATCACTCTTATTAGCCACACTGGAGCACAATGGTATCATAATTAATGGTCGCAGCAGGATTGAACGCTGCCCTGACATGGAAAAGTGGGCCTACTTAAGCTCTACAAGGCATTTAAATATGCAGAGTGAATGGCACAACCCAAACCCTCGTGCTCTAAGGACAGCCCACGCTCATTAGCCCGACACCCTCTGTGGCACTGATACAAGGACGACGGGCTACACACACACACACACACATGAAAGAACAGTCGTCTCCCTCATCAGTGTCCATCACTTCTTTTACATTTGCTCCGTGCATTGTTGTTTTTGTCTCTAGGCTTAGTATGCACAGAATGCAGACGGACAAATATACGTGTCAGCAGCCATTATGTGAATTTTTTTTGGTGATGCCGTTTGTTTGTTAGTGTGCGCGTGTGTGTGTTGGTCGACTGTGGGTGTTGTGGCAGCATGTGCTGTATACCGTCTAGAGGGAAAAGTGCCGGTGCATCGGGGAGAACAATGCACATAAAAGGCTGTCGAAGGAAGCGTCTGAAGCTGATGTCTTTCACGCGGCTCTGAATGGAGCGACGACAAAGTGTGTTTGTGTGTGCATGTAGTTTATATGCTTGCGACTGCATGAGAGGGGGGCAAAAAAACAACCCACCCCCATTTAAACGTACGTAGGGGAGAGACAGAAGGGAATAATGTGTGTGTTCCTGACTGTAATCGCACGTGCTTGCACTTGTGCGTGTGCAAATATTGCCCGAAATAAATGCATTGGATTGCTGAGTCCCCTCAGATCGCTGAATGACTTGGATGTCGCTGTCCTCAAACACTTGCCCCTCCCCCTCATCCTCTCCATAAAGCCATCTTTACAACTTCTTGCTAATGCGGAAGCCTCAGCAAAAAGACGTGCTACTCAACAGCTGCCAAATGCCTAAACCAGCCCCTCAACCCAGCTCACTCCAGCCTGACCGTAGCGAGTCCTTGCGTGGCTCATTGCAATCAATTATTGTTGCAGTGGAATCATTAATAATTTCCTAATGAAAAGATTCTGTTGATCTCTGTTGTCTTTTAATTAAACATAATTAGTCGGCTGCTCAGAGCCGTGGTGGGGACTCCTTTAGGGTACAATTTTGTTTTAATACACTGATAATGAATTTTTTTACATTGTGTCACTTGTTTAGTTATTATTCAGTCACACTATTTCGCTATGTTCCCAGATAACAGATAATAACCCCTCGCACCTCCTGTTCACTGCAGTCTGCTTAAGAGAGGAGGTTTGAAATGAACAATTAAATTCTTGAACTGTAAGAGTCCTCTCATCTCACTAGTTAATGCTGCGCGTTGCCACTGAGCAGTGCAGGGAACAGTGCAGTTTTCTGCTTCATTTCCTGCAGAAAAAAAAGGGAGCTAAAATGTCTTTGTACAGTGAATCTTTGTAAGTCGGGGTTCAGGGGAGAAAAAAAAAAAAATTCAAATAGATACTACATCTGTCCAGCCGCTAGACTTCATCTTATGCCTCAGAGGTCTGCGGCTATGGAGCAGTGGAAAGAGCAAATGAAGGTATATAAAAAAAAAAAAGGATCTGATTGTGAGGACTCAGAGAGTATGAAATAATACAAAGACACAACGAGTTACAGCTAATTCCGCACCGTCCGGGCTTATGTAAAACGGCCTAGTTACATTGGTCAATTTCCGCACGAACAATGGGAGAAGTTGCTCTGGAGACTTATTGGACAAGCTGTATCTGAATGTGGTCTGGCCTAAGAGGCTTATGGTTGAAAAGTTTAGGTGACCTCTGAATAATGCCACAAAATGTTCTCACACTCGGTGTGTGCATAGTTTCAGTGGACTCTGATACCAGGTGACAATGGACTGAGCACAATAAGGTTCACCCTTGGATTAAAGCAGGGTTTCTCAATCCTGGTTCTGGGGACCCCACTGGTCTGCATGCTTTAGATGTTTCCCTGCTCTAACACACCTGAAAACATCTAATTCATGAAGGGCTGTGGGTCCCCAGCACCAGGACTGAGGAAACCCTGGATTCAATTATTTAATAAAGGCTTCACTAACATTCCTTTAAAGGTACAGTGTGTACAATTTAGCATCATTTACTGGTGACATTGAATGTTACAGATGAATATCCCTGACTTCATCCTTAAATTACAGAAAAAAATTAAATACTGTTGAATGTAATGATTTTACCTAAATTTCACACTTGACCTTTAAAACCACCTTTGTATTGGTTGGCATTTTCATTTTTGAATAAATGTCAAATTAATTGATGAATTGATTATTTTGACTGAAATTGTGACTGTGATACGATTTGCGATATGAGAGGGAATTGTACTTTTTTTTTACATAATTATTCTCATTTTCATTTGAACAACACATTTAAAATAATAACATATTTTAAGAAATATTGTGCCTCCTGTAATTACAATATCACAGATTTTGATAAAACATTGCGATGAATTGTTCAGCCCTGACGTATACACCAACTCACTGGTGTAAAAACTCTAAATGTGTATTCATCTGCTGTTAACATTGAGCAATTTATCAAGAACCACAGTACCCAACTGTTTTAAAATGATTTTAGCCCTTATGCAATTTAAAATCTGTATTAATCACCAGCTTTCAAAAATGTACATTATCACTCAGAAGAAATGGGCTGAAGACTGAGTGTTAAGAAATGAAGCATCTTTCTTTAGTTTAGGATTTTTTCAAAGGATTTGTTCAGAATAAGAAAAATATAGACTAATACCAGCGCTAACCAGTTGCTGCCACATATCACCTTTACCTTTGTTTTTTTTTATAACATTAGTTGTTAAAGTCCCTCCAATTGGCAATATTTCCTGTGTCGGTAACATATTCAACAAGGAGACGTTATGTTATGAGGAAGAATCAAAATGAGGCTGCATTTCTGTCTGTGTTAAATCTCTCCTACTCTCCAGCTGTATTGTTTATCAATCTGTTGTTTATCTGTAGAGGAAATTCTCCACTGGTTTCTATCTCTCTGTGTCCCTGTCTGTCATTCTCTCTCCCTCTCTTCCCCCACACACACACTCCCTTGCATTACTGTAACATATAATTACTCTGCAGACTTGCTGCCTGTTTCTATAACTTCAGCTTCAAAGAAAACTGTCGGAGTGTGGAGGAGAGCATTGTGGGAGTTCCAGGTGGATTTCTCGATAATGAGTTAGCGCAGTAGTAGAGTTGAGAGTTTTAGTAATGGCTGGCTGCTAAGGCTCTTCTTGGGGGTTTAATGTAAAACAAACAGGGCCATGCTGACAGCCTGGGAAAAACAGATATTGCACATTTAAAAACTTCCACTTCAGGGCTCTCGCTGCCACTCATTTAAAGGAAGGGGAATTCAAAGAAGAATTTATATTCATGAAAAGACGGTGAATGATAATTTGAGACATTAAAATGCCTCGAACATTACTCGTGGTCTTTCACTTCTAATTTCTTTTTTTTTTAATATTCCTGTCTTTCTGTTCATCTGGATAAAAATGATAGAGATTGGACAGCAGCATACAAAACAGTGAGTTTTTTTGCTGTTTATTATTATTATTATTATTATTATTAGTAGTAGTAGTAGTATTATAGGATCCAAACACGAGGCGAAAACAATCCACACTTGACACTATAGTTAGCTTGTCTTGGTGCTGATGTCCAGGGGCACCCCTTCAGGGACTGGACTACACCACCCTGCTGCTTGTTACACATTGCCACTGCATGTATTATACATAACACAGTGCTGGAATACAACTCTCAGGGGAATCATTTTGCTGAATCCTGTTACCGCTCCCTCTCCCTCTCTCTCTCTCTCCCTCTCTCTCCTCTGACTCCCTGAATGACAAGTTTTGGGGGATAGTGGCTGAGCAGTTGTACAAAATGTAATGCAGAAATCACAGGACAGAACGCCGAACAGTAAGCCACAGCCACTCAAACCAATCACCAGGCCACACTTAAAGATACTGTCCTCCCCCCATAGATTCACACTGGCAAGCGTCCAGAATGAACTGCTACTATCTTTTCAGGCAGCCATAAAGAAAGCCTAGACCAGTGGAACGTGAGCCAAAGCATATTCTGCAAGCATACTGTGTATTGAGATATTCACTGTTTTCCATAAGTAATGCATCTCAGAGAGCAATGAAGCAGCCAAGAGAGGCAAGACAGTACAGGGGTGAAGATATAAACAATCTGGGCCTCAGCCTTTGCGAGGTGGGAACAAAGTTGTTGTTGGACTGAGGAGCATTTTCCTGTCAGTCCACGCTGGTGTCGACATGATAAACCGAACAACAACAACAACACACACACACAAGTGCAGTTAAAATACCAAACTCGACACTGAATTTGACAAAGTTTTGATATTTTTAGCACGGCGACATTCAATTTCAGTGTCACCTCCAGAGGGTGCACACACACACACACACACACACACACACACGCACACACACATACATGCAGATTGGAATATTTAACAGAGGGCGATGAAGAAGAATGTGTGGTCTAAATTGAGTCTGGATGCAACGGCTCGACGCCATCAAACACTTCAACACTTTCTGAACTAAATCCAAGTCTACCCTAAAAAGAGACGTCGCTAGGAGCAAAAAATGTGGAACCAAAAAAAAAAAAAGCCCCACACCCGACCAATTTCATCCAAAGCTCGGTGGCAAAGTTAGGTGTCGGAGTCAGGTACGGGTTCACACAGCGTGAATATTTTTTTTTAACTTGTGGTGGCAATCGCCTCAGAATCCAAAGTAAAGTGAATTGATTGAAATTGCCAATTCCTCTAATAACTCGTATACTAACGTCCAAAGGAGCAGAATTGAATATCATCTGGTGTGCGTTTGATGTTGTTGTTGTTGTTTTCAGCTCAGTAATTGTGTCACCGCTACCATAAAGAGACAAGATAATTTACACTGACTGTGAGATTTAAATGAATTCTTTGCATTATCGTGTTTCATCAGTTGGCAAGTGTGCTGCTGCTGCGGCTGCTGCTCGTGGAGGATTTAGAGGAACGACCTGACACATTGCAACACAGAACAACTCTCACAAGGGGAAGCCTGGAGATGTCATTGTGTTTAATTTAATAAGGTCAAAGCAGAAGCAACAAACAAAGGACGCGTCAGTGGCACATAGCTGAGGTGATGACGCCACACCAGTACACGTATGACGAGAGGCAGGAGAGGAGAGGACAAATAAAAAAAGTGAGAAATCCCCGTTATTGCCCCCTTTTTCTTTTCTTTTTTTTTGTTTCATACAGTCAGTCTCCGGGCAAAAAAAGATTAGAAGATTTTAAAGAAGTGCATAATCTTCTTTAACAGCTTATCAAAACTTTAATGATTTGGTGATAAAGAGCACAAAGTTAAGTAGCCGGTTAAGAGGATAACTCCCCAGTGCAGTCTAGTGATTAGTAGATGAGAATTGGGAGACTGGAAATCCGGGTTGCAAATCCCACTCCTGCCATTTATTCACTTTGAGGAAAAAGGAGCTCCATTTCAGCTTTGGGGTTATTGTCACGCGGTAATCATTTTTGAAAAGTGATAAATGGAGCTCCTTTCTTGCACTCTTTTGGAATCCAAAACACATCTTTATTTACGTGTTTATTTTTGCAATGTCACCCTGGTGAACACCCGTCAAGACCCAATTATAGACGATACAAATGCTTTCATGTGAAGTGAAGCTATACAGGCCGCGGTGTCAGGCCTGTATACCGTTTAAACATCTCCCCATTCACTGAGCAACAAACTCAGCTCTCTGCACATCAATGTTGGGCTGTTTTAATGAGGGTTTCCCATCTGGACACAATGCAGCCGACTGAGGAGTTTATTTTGTGTGTCAGTGGTGTTCATGTAATTTTAGGGTCAATTTTGAGTGAACAACATGAATTTTACAACAATTTTCCCCCCTCACATTTTTACATAAATCCATTTCTAGCCGGGCTTGTGTGGATGACTGATTTGTTAAAGATATACAGCTAAAGCTTTGCAGAATTAGTGCGAGAACAAATGAAGCAAAAATGGCAAACCCATCTCCACTCGTGCTTTGCCTGGTATCTACTCTGAGATAGGGATTCACTTAATATAAAAGAGAAAAAAGGGGCATTAATTACCTTGTGAAATCTAAAGACCATTAACTCTGTGTGTCAAGTGATGTTTCTCAGTTCCTAATCAGAGTTATAGTGATATAAATTACTCTTTGGATGAGCAAAACAGATATGGTGTGAGAACGGCGTGCACGCATGTCTTTGTGTGTGTCCTTGTAG